>NC_137555.1:0-272500 GCF_963082525.1 Nesoenas mayeri | reverse complement strand
CCACTAACACTCAGGCAACCCCATATGCTCCCAGTAACCCTCCCAGTACTCCCCCACTAATCTTCCTAGTGTACCCAGTAACCCTCCCAGTAACCCTTCCAGTGCTCCCACTATCCACCGAGTGCTTCCGGTACCCCCCAGAAAGACCCCAGTGCTTCCAATTACACTCCCAGTGTTCCCAGCAACCCACGCTAACCCTCCCAGTGTTCCCAGTAACCACCTAGTGCTTCCAGTAACCACCCAGCAACCCCCATTCTTCCCAGTAACCCTCCCAGTGCTTCAAATAAGCTCCTAGTAATCCTTCTAGTGTTCTCATAACACTCCCAATAACCCTACCACTGCTCCCAGCAAACCCCCCCAGTGCTCCCACTAACCACCTAGTGCTCCCAGTATACCCCCAGCAACCCTCAATGTTCCCAATAACCCTCCCAGTGCTCCCAGTAACCCCCCACTAACCTCTCCAGTGATCCCAGCAATGCCCATTGTTCCCAGTAATCCTGGAAGAAGTCCTAGTAAACCCACAGTGCTCCCAGTAAACCTCCCAGTGTTCCCAATACTACCCCGGAAATCCTCTTAGTGTTCCCAGTAACCCTCCCAGCAATCCCCCAGTGATTCCAGTAACCCCTCCAATATTCCCAGTACCCCCACCCCCCCAATCACAGAATCACAGAATGTCAGGGGTTGAAGGGCCCTGGAAAGCTCATCCAGTGCAACCCCCATGGAGCAGGAACACCCAGATGAGGTTACACAGGAAGGTGTCCAGGCGGGTTGGAATGTCTGCAGAGAAGGAGACTCCACAACCCCCTGGGCAGCCTGGGCCAGGCTCTGACACCCTCACCCCCAACAAGTTTCTTCTCAAATTTAAGTGGAACCTCCTGTGTTCCAGTTTGAACCCATTGCCCCTTGTCCTGTCACTGGTTGTCACCAGAAGAGCCTGGCTCCATCCTCCTGACACTCACCCTTTATATACCTGTAAACATGAATGAGTCCCCCCTCAGTGTCCTCTTGTCCAGCTCCAGAGCCCCAGCTCCCTCAGCCTTTCCTCACCCGGGAGATGCTCCACTCCCTTCAGCATCTTTGTTGCCCTGCGCTGGACTCTCTGCAGCAGTTCCCTGTCCTGCTGGAACTGAGGGGCCACAGCTGGACACAAGATTCCAGATGCGGTCGCACCAAGGAAGAGGGGAGAACAAGGGAGTGACCCCCAAGCTGACTCAAAATAGTGGTGCCAGAATCACCTCAGGGCTTCAAATGGCACCAGAGTCACCTCAGGGCTCAAAATGGCACCAGAATCACCTCTTCACATGGGACATGCTCCACTCCATCATCTTTGTGCTATGCAGCTCTCCCTGACTTTCTGAGGGGGGATCCCCTTCACAGCATCCCCATCCTGGGGCCCTGGGCAGCATCCTCTGGGCACTGTGGGGCAGGGGCAGGGTGGGTTGTACACAAGTGGGTCAGCCCTCCACTTGGGTGGGGAGAGCTGCTGGGTGAAGCTGCTGGCCTGGCTCACATAAGCCAGACAAGACCTTTTCCAGCAATCAAGCATCGATGCATCCAGTCTTTCCTGTCATTGAATTGTAGAATCACAAAATAGTTTGAGTTGAAAGTGACATTCAAAGCCCATCTGGTCCAACTCCCTTCAATGAGCAGGGACATCCTCACCAGCTCAGGGTGCTCAGAGCCCCATCCTGCCTGGCCTGGGATGTCTCCAGGGATGGTGCATCCATCACCTCTCTGGGAAACCCAGTGTTTTACCACCCTCAGTGTAGAATATCTCTTCCTCATTTCATTCCTTGACTCTCCCCTCTTCTAGTTTAGAACCATCACCCTTTGTCCTATAGCAACAGCCCCTGCTCAAAAGTCTGTCCCCATCTTTCTTATCGGCCCCTTTTCAGTCCAGAAAGGCTGCAACAAGGTCTCCCGGGAGCCTCTCTTCTCCAGCCGAACACCCCAACTCTTCAACCGGCAAACTTGTGACATTTTACTTTTTCACACTACTGTCACATATTTTCATATAGCATTTTATATAGCATCTATAGTCCCCCGTAGAGCCCAAATGTCACCAGTGGTAAAAGTGCCCACAGAGCCAGTTACCAGTGGGATCTCTCAGGGACCAGCACTTGGGCCAACACTGTTGAATGTCTCTATTCTCCCCCTGTATGATGTGACACAGTGAACCTTCAGCTCCTCAGTGGATGGTGCAAAGCTGGGCAGAGGCCTTGGACAACCTCACCTGGGTCACCCTGCCCTGAGCAGGACAGTGAGACAAGATGATGTTCACATCTGAGTTGCTCTGTGATTCCAGGAATCTTTCCCTTGGAAACATTTTGGAAGAAGGAAGAGGTGGAGGAACAAGGAAATAAAAATACAGGCAGAGGAGGAGACCTAAAAGGTGTCAAATAAACAGAGCAGTTCTGTGAAGAATGTTTCACTACTCAAATTGTTAGCAGGAAAAATATAACCAGCTCCCCAAACTCCCTGTTCTGCTCATTGTCCTCCTGGGATTTACATGACATTTCTTTACATCAGATTATGCACTCAAGTTTGCACCTGATTGTTACAGCTTCTCTGCAGGAATTATTTCATATTTCCTTAGAGAACTTGAATTAAACGGGCACCGGGGAATTTTTAATTAGAGGAAACAAAAAAAGGAGAAAAACAAACCAACAAAAACCAAGTGAACTTAGTGATGTTTCTCAGTTCTATGGTTAAATTGAGTAGTTTCCAGCGAGGTCCATTGCCATAATTGAAGAGTTGCCTACAGGAGTATGAGAGCAACAACTGAAAGACTTTTCCTGCCTGAAGCTCAAAGCAGAGTGAGAGCTGAGAGGCTCTGAATGAGCAAAGAGTGAGAAGTGAAGAGCCTCTGGGGAGAAATGGAAAGTGCAAATATCCAGACAGGCTTCTGAAGAGATGAGTTCAGACATGGTGAGCTGGGTAAGGACAGGTAGAAACTCCTGGATGTTCAGGAGGATTAAATATATATTGTGATAGACAGAGTTCTGGCACTGCAAGCACAGAGAAAGGTCAATGTTTCATCTCCCACAATTTATACACATTCTGAAAATTCATATTTGGGCAGGATAGAAATTCCACAGACATTTTATTGGAAACATTGAATTATTTAATCTGATGAAAAAAAGAGTGTGAGGGGGTTGTTCTTTTTATTGTTGTTGTTGGTTTGGTTTGGTTTATAAGTTTTCAGAGGAGTTCTCAGGTTTTCACACTGAGCTCCATGGTCTCACTATAAGCACCCAATGCAAACCTCGAGAGGCCCCGTGTACCTGAGGTGCTTGCCTGGGACTGGCAGGTATCAGACAAGACTGACAGAGCCGTGTCGCTTTTGTCATTTACATCTACTATTCAAGACTTGTGTGCTTAACTACGTAAGTTTCAGAAGTGTAGGTAAAGAGGCAGGTATGTAAAGAGCACTGAGAAGAAGTGATAGAAGAATTTTCCAGCTATATCATAAAATTATAGAATAATTTCAGTTGGAAGAGACTCTCAGGATCATTGAGTTCAATCACAGCTTAAATCTAGCACTAAACCATGTCCCTAAAAACCTCGTCTAATCTCCTTTTAAAGCCCTCCAGGGATGGTGACTCCACCACTGCCATGGGCAGCCTGTTCCAATGCCTGACAACCCTTTCCAGGAAGAAATTTTTCCTAATATCCAATCTAAACCTCCCCTGCTGCAATTTGGGGCCATTTCCTCTTGTCCTATGACTTGCTACTTGGGAGAAGAGACCAACAGCCCCCATGCCCCAAACTCCTTTCAGGCAGTTTTAGACAGCAATAAAGTCTTCCCTCAGCCTCCTGTTCTCCGGGATGAAAAGCCCCGGTTCCCTCAGCTGCTCCTCATCACACTTGTACTCCAGCCTCTTCACCACCTCCATCGCCCTTCTCTGAACTCGCTCCAGAACCTCAAGGTCTTTCCTATAGTGAGGGGCCCAAAACTGAATACAGGATTTGAGGTGGGGCCCCACAAGCACAGAGTAAAACAGGAGGATCACTGTCTTGGATGCACTAGTCTTGGTGGCCGTCAGGATGCTGGTGGTCTTTTTGGCCACCTGGGCATATGCTGGCTCGTGTTCAGCTGCTGTCAATCAACACCCCCAGCCCCCATTTGCTGGGACGCTTCCCAGTCACTCTTCCCTGAGCCTGCAGCCTTCATGGGGTTGTTGTGATCCAAGTGCAAGACCCGAGACTTGGCCTTATTGAACCTCATACAATTGGCCTCAGCCCATCAATCCAGCTCATCCAGATCCCTCTGTATGGCCATCCTAGCCTTCAGTAGATCAACACTCATTCCCCTGCTGTGCTTTTCCTTGGTGGCCAAAACGGCTTTGAGAACACGCTGACATTTTAATTATTGCTGAGCAGTGCCGGCACAGCCTCAAGGCCTTCTGTGTTTGTCAGTCTGCCCCAACAACAAGGAGGCTGGATATGGCTCAAGGGTGGGAGGGGACCAAGCCAGGACAGCTGACCCTAATGGACCAAAGACATATTCCACACCATATGACATCATGGTCAGCAACATCATACAGTTGTTCTCAGCCAATCATTTCATCTGGTCCAGATCCCTCTGTATGGCCTTCCTACCCTCCTGCAGATCCACACTCCCACCCAATTTGGTGTCATCTGCAAACCGACTGAGGGTGCACTCGATCCCCTCATTCAGATCATTGATAGAGATTAAACAGAACTGGCCCCAATACTGAGCCCTGGGGACACCACTCGTGACCGGCCACCAGCTGGATTTGGTTCTGATCACCACAACTCACCCTCCAGCCAGCTCTTTACCCATCACAGATACACCATCGAGGCCACGAGCTGCAGCTTCTCCAGAAGATGCTGTGGGATATGGTGTCAAAGGCTTCACTGCAGTCTAAGGATTCACTCCCCCCCGACAGACTTTCCCTCGTCTGCTCAGCCACTCACCTTGCCATAGAAGATCAGGCTGGTCAAGCAGGACCTGCCTTTCATCAAGCCATGCTGATTGGGCCCCATTGCTCGTCTGTGTGTGTTACCTCACAGTCCTTTCCCAGCCGTGTTCCTGCTGTTGGCCAATCCCCTGCAGAGGCAGAAGTGACCTCACAGTCCCCTCCACACCCATTGGTTCCTACTGGACTATGAGTTCCTGAGACACAGTGACCACACGACATCGTACCCATCATCACCCTCCTTGTGGTCCAGTGTGTGAGCAGATAAACCTAATCTGGTTTAATCAAATGTATCTAATAGATTTCCTATCAAGGCTTTGAGTGGAGAAATTTTCCTGAGAGGGGCTGCTGTATTTACACTGTTGCATTTTATATCTCTGCTTCTGCCTCTTTTTCCTCTTCTTCCTCTGTCTATTCTGACGTGAAAGAGCTCTCCAAGGAAATGGTTCATGGAATCCTACAATAACGCAGGTTGGAAGAGACCCCTGAACACCATCTCTGTCCTACTGACCTTTATGGCACCCCAAGGAACAGCTGATAGCATTTGTGCTCACTTGGGTTCATCTCACCACATGCACACAGTGGACATGCACATGATGTGTATCTTTACGACTCATCTGTACAATGAAAACATAGACTTTTGACCTAGTATTTAATGGAATCATAGAATGTCCTGAGTTGGAAGGACCCACAAGGATCATCGAGTCTAACTCCTGTCCCCGCACAGGACACCCCCCAGGTCACCCCGTGTGTCTGAGGACGTTGTCCAGTCTCTTCTTGAACACTGTCAGGTTGGGGCCGTGACACCTCCCTGGGGAGCCTGTTCAGTGTCCAGCACCTCTGGGGGAAGAACCTGTTCCTCATGCCCAACCTAAACCTCCTCTGGCACATTTTTCTGCCATTCCCTTGGGTTCCTTCACTGGTCATCATAGAGAATAGATCAGTACCTTCCCCTCCTTCTCCCCTTGTGAGGAAGCTGTAGCCACCATGAGGTCTCCTTTGAGTCTTTTCTTCAGCTCTGGTGCTCAGAAACCCCTTGGTTTGCTTTCTGAAGCAGAAAGGAGGAGCCATGAGCTCCAGGCAATGGGAAGGGGGATCCTGTCCCTCACACACGGCTCAGGGCTCTTCCTGGGACCGTGGGATGTGGGTGTGCAAGGCCCAGGGAAGGACAACAGTGGTACAACAACTTCCAGCTTCCCCATGGGGCTGCAAGGAGGCAACAAGCCCCAGTGCCATGAGGACAACATGTCTTCTAATAGACCTCAGTGGCAGAGACAACTGCCATTGCCAAGGGGACAGAGACCTGGGATCTCTGGGTCCCTTCCAGCCTCGCCAGCACGCTTTGCCATCTCCATCCCAGGCTGTTCTACACGGTTCTACACCTGCCCCTCTTTCTCTGCAGGCTGTAGGCACCCATCTTACTTCCCCACCCCAGCATTTCTTATTGTCTTTTGCCTGACAGGAGAGAAGTAACCTCGCCATGATCAACTAAATCCCATAAGTGCTGCTGGCTTTTCAACTTCTCTGACAGACACGACCATGTCCCTGCTGCTGTCCCGTCATGGACTCAGGTGGAATGGACATGAGAACCCATCTCCAAGGGCTCTTCCTGGTTAGGACCTCTGGGCACTTCAGAAGCGGTTCTTTCTCAGCCATGTCCCTGCTGCTGGGCTGTCACCTCCAGAGACAGAACTAATGTCACATTCCCCTTCACAGCCCAGCCCCTGCTCTGCTGGTCCTGCAGGTCTCTGGCAGGAGCCTGGCTGTGAGAGGACACTGCTGTGTGCCAGCCCTGCACACACACACTGTTCAGCTGCAAAATGATGTTTTCATCTGTGCGCCCCTTTTCTAAGAATATGCATGAGAGAAACTTTGCAACAAGATATAAACCATTGTGCACTGCCCTGAGGAGATCACCTTTCTATCTGGAAAGGCTGTTCTGGGGCCAGCTCTGTCACAGCAGTGCCCATTGCCTGTCCCTGCCTGCGCCCACAGCACTGACACACAGCAGGACGGTGACCAAGTGCGAGAGCACTCAGGCCTTGCACCAACACAAGGGATGAGAAGGAGAGTGTGGGAGTGGAACCAGAACAGCTCTGGAGGAACAAGCGTTGGTGCTCCTGGCAGTGCTGCCATACTGGGCACATTTCCCCTCCTCCCATCACAGGAACTGTCACTGCAGCTCCAAAGAGGCCTTGCAGGAAGGATATAGTGGAAGTGAAGTCACTACAGGACCCTTTATTTTGTTTAAATACAGACAGATCATGGCTTCTCATTTACAGGGCTCCTCCCTTAGAAAAGAAAAGCAGACAGTGATTTAGAAAGGGGATGACAACATTACCACAATAAAAAAAAAATCAATAACAATAGAAAATATGGATGAGAGGCCGGGCCTCTAACTGGTTACATTAAAACTGCTATGTAGAAGCAGATGGGAAGTTTATTGCTTCAGAAAACACTAAGATATGAGTTTCCACAAGGCATCCTTGAGCTCCTGGTTCCTCATGCTGTAGATGAGTGGATTCGCTGTTGGAGGCACCACTGAGCACAGAACAGATGCCACCAGTTGCAGGGATGGATAGGAGATGGAGGGGGGCTTCAGGTTGGCAAACAAGGCAGTGCCGACAAACAGGGAGACCACGGCCAGGTGAGGGAGACACGTGGAAAAGGCTTTGTGCCGTCCCTGCTCAGAGGGGATCCTCAGCACGGCCCTCAAGATCTGCACATAGGAGAAAAGAATGAAAATAAAACACCCAAATACTACTAAGAGAGTAAACAAAAGAAGCCCAAGTTCCCTGAGGTAGGAGTTTGAGCAGGAGAGCTTGAGGATCTGGGGGATTTCACAGAAGAACTGGCCCAGGGCATTGCCCTTGCACAGGGGCAGTGAAAATGTATTGGCCGTGTGCAGCAGAGCAATGAGAAACCCAGTGGCCCAGGCAGCTGCTGCCATGTGGACACAAGCTCTGCTGCCCAGGAGGGTCCCGTAGTGCAGGGGTTTGCAGATGGCAACGTAGCGGTCGTAGGACATGATGGTGAGAAGAAGATACTCTGCACCAAACAAGAAAAATGCAAAGACAACCTGGGCAGAACATCCTGCAAAGGAAATGACCTTGGTATCCCACAGAGAGTTGGCCATGGATTTGGGGACAGTGGTGGAGATGGAGCCCAGGTTGAGGAGGGCAAGGTTGAAGAGGAAGAAGTACATGGGGGTGTGGAGGTGCTGGTCCCAGGCTATGGTGGTGATGATGAGGCCGTTGCCCAGGAGGGCAGCCAGGTAGATGCCCAGGAAGAGCCAGAAGTGCAAGAGCTGCAGCTCCCGTGTGTCTGTGAACGGCAGGAGAAGGAACTGGGTGATGGAGCTGCTGTTGGACTTTTGCTTTTCCTGAGCATGGGGTACTGTCACGAGAAAAAAAAGACAATGAGAAGCCAGGGAAGAGTTCTCTGACAAAAATCAAACCGGCCCCGCCGCCGCCTCCGCCGCCTCTTCCCGCCCTTTGTCCCGCCCGTTTTTCTCCCCTCAGGGCCCGGCGGCCCCTCAGCGTCTCCCGCCGCCGCTGCCCCTGCCCTGCGCCGCGCTCGGGGACTGCGAGCCGGACTTTAGACACCAAAAACACTCTTCTCTAAATAATGTGCTGTTGGCAAGTGATTCTGGAACCTTTACAGTGATTCTCTGCCACAGTTCGCACACAAAAGGAAACTGACCAACGGGACACAAAAGCCCAAGCATTCATCACCCTCCCTAACTGAACAAGCGCGGCTTTCCAGAACAATTGACATCACAGAAAATAAGTTGGGGCAAGGTGAAAAACATTATTGTTGCCACCTAAAGTAACAGACACCCACAGGATTGAATTGCCTATTTATTGTAAAATAATTTCCAGGGGCAATGTTATATTTGGCACCTTTACTTCGCTGCACTCTATGGCTACATGGTACCTTAGAGCACATTTTGGAAGGCACAAGGGCTTTTATTTACTTTGTTGTCTATAAGGCTTTTTTTTTCAAAAAAACCCGTAGTCTATGTCTGCTCTAAAGTTTGATGTGAATTTTCAAAAGTAATTAGTAAAGGCCGGAAAGTTCCTATTAAAAAAAAATCCACTGCAAATGGATTCTTATCTGATAACAACCAGACTCTGGCTGGCCAAAATCTGCACAAGTACAATCCCCACATTGATGAAGTACTTACAGCAGGAAACAATTTTCAGTGACATGCAGACAGAGATACAAATGACAGAATTATTTCAACACTGAAGTGCTCCACACCTAATGCCGAAAACATATATAAGGTGGATGGTTCCCGCTGCTCATTCCACCTGCACCAGCATCCGCTCTGCAGTCAAGATGAAACTCACCGTGAGTATGCGGCTTTTTCCTTATAAACTACAACGTTGATTCCACACCCTTGCCTTTCTTTCTCTGAAGTGTCTTTAGCAAAGTGTCTCTAGGAAAAGGGAATTCTCTGGGGAGGGTTTTGTCCTCCACAGTGAGCAACTCAGACCCCGTTAAACTAATCAGACGAGTAGGTAAGGATTTTGTTAAAGGTTTAGCTGCACATTATTCGATCTACAGGAAGCCTAAGCCATGTCCATTTTTGCCAACGCTTTTGCACACCTGGAGCAAGGAAAAAGGAGAAAGGCCCTCGGATTCTCCTGAGCAGCTGTGTCAGCCAGAGCTGCAGTTACACTCTTGGTTTTGCTTTTCCTTTCAGGTTGTGACCACCGTCCTGCTCGGACTCTTGCTGACTCCGGCCCTCGCTGAATACGTGAGTACAGGGACCAGCTCTCACACACGTTGCCGCTGTTTCTCTGGGCCCTGCTGCTGGAGCTTTCCTTGCTTCTGTCCCATCCCTTGGGCACAGAGAAATCGGAACCTTCTTTCATGCATAAACCTCTAAAACCTCCAGACGACCATTTGTCTCCGGTCACTGTAGGCGCTCACAGTGAACTCACATTTCTTCTGTTATAGCAGTGATTTTCTAAAGCTTTAGGGAGAGAACCGACTAACTTGCAAGTCTAAAGTGTTTTTCCATTGTGTGTTCTAGTTTCAGAACCAGCAAGTCACCAGGGAAATCAGGGTTAATGGCGGCATCCAAATCCTGAGCATCAACAGGGAATTGCGTGTGGTCATTGTCGAGCAAAGGAGCGAATTTGGGACATGGAAAACCATTTGGAACTTCAACACGGTGAGCGGCAAGGAGCAAGCTTGTGCAGAAAATGCACAGGGAGACGAGCTCTGCTAGAGCTGACTAAAATACAGGACTTGTTTCTTTAGTCTCAACATTTTCAGTCCCAGTGTGTCGGTAACAACTCTCTGCATTTATGACTTTTTGAATGCGATTTTAATTCCAATCTTAATTATTGAAAAACTGAATTCCTAGTTGTGAATAACTTTATTTTCCAGGGCTTTGTTGCAACCGAACTGATGTCCGAAGGAATTTGCCTCATTTCCACAATGAACAGAAACCTGCTGCCCACCTTTGAGACATTCCCCACAGTGGTTCAGGGCTTCCAGGTGAGATCAGAAAGGATGCTTGCCGTGGGGGGGCTTCATGCGTTTGCAGTGTTCTAGATATCTTCAATGTCAATCCCACTCATTCCAGCTGCGTACATCTTTACCCGGGAGGTCATTGAGCTGTTTCTTCCTCTTGCTTTTCCTTTGTTAGAGGATGAGATTTTCCAAGCAGCAGGACTGTTGTTCTGAACAGCAACGTTGCTTGGGAATTGGCCACGGGGACGGTTTTCCCTGAGCAGGGTTAGTTGGCAGGTTGCTCTCTTTAGCCTCCCGGCACCTGGACTCCCTCAGGAACATCTGCCGCAGGAGCTGAATTCAGCGCTTGCCAAGGGCCCCAGAGTCACCCAGGGGATGAAAAGCCCACAGTAAATGCACTGCTGAGGAAAACACCAAACACCGAGACACCGTCCAGACACAGGAACATGCACGGCAACCCATGGGCCAAGGCACTGATCGTGCTGCATTGTGTTCTTTAATGTCCAGGGTCTGAAGGGCCAAATACAACCAACACGTGTGATCACATTCGTCCTCGGCCAGAGAGTTGTCTCTGACCTCAGGATTTACGGACCTGACATCTTCAACACGTGCAGAGAGTCCACAACCATAGTGGCTTCTCCTGTTCCTGGTGAGTACAAGCACATGAATTATCTCTGTAACTAACCGGTATAAGCCGGAGCCTTACTGCAGGCTGATTGTCTGTAAACCCTGTACGACAAAGATGCTCCACAGATCAGGTGCAGGCTGTTGCATTTGGAGACAGCAGCATTTCCAGCCCCTCATGTTCATTTTTCTTTCATCATTGCTTTGGTACTTGAGAAGGCTCAATTTGCTTAGAACACGAGTGCAATGTGCCAGGTATTAAGGGCTGCCAAAGAGCGCACAGATCACTTAACACCTTATCTCATGGCATTTGCTTTTGCTTTTCTTGTTTTTAAAGAACTCCAACCCATCTACAACGAAGAAGCCTGCACTAGACTCAATGTCCTGAACCTTGTGCAGCTGAACTACTGCCGTACCAACGCCAACATCAAGGTCTGAAAATCTCACCTTTCTGGAAACACGTACAGATGCTCGATCGCTGCTGCACAAAGCCAACCCCGATGCTGTTCTGCCCTGACACTCCTCTGCCAAGAGTTCCCTTCCTGATGATTCTAATGCTGAAACAGGTCAATTGTTGACCACAACTTTCAATAAAGCGCCTTAGCATGGATTAACTCTGGCTACTTTCTCATTATTGTACCCTCCATCATCTATGAGCACATCCAGAAACATAGTTTGATTGTACCTACCCCTTTTGAGCCCTTCAAATGCTCTTTCAAAAGCCTGATCTTGACACAGGGCACAACCACAGAGGTGGGCGAGTGTCACAGTGTGGCCATCACAAATAAGCCACTGTCCTAGACAGGAATCAACAATTCAGAGAGTACGAAGCCAATGCTAAGGATCTGAAAGTAGAGAAGTTTAGAGGGAATTAAAGGACAATTTTAAAAAGCACCAGGGTCATTAAAGCCTAAAGCTTTAGTAAGGCAAGGTCCCTGTAGCTCAAAACTTTAACATCATCATTATTTCCTCTGTTGTAGCAAAAATGGCAGGATGCCCTGGGTTACCCAGTGAATATAAATCTGTCTCTCAGAACACCAGCCGTGCAACATCCCGCAGTTTCTCTTCCCCGCCCACCCATCCCCAGAGGTTTATTCTGCAGCAGTTGAGGAGGCGACAAAGTTCACTTTGGCCAACACACACCAGTCCTTGCACAGGAGACAGACAGGAGTTTGTTGCTGCTCAACTCCTTCCTTTTGCTGTTACACAAGTTCTTGGAATCCCCTTATACACCATCTGCACCCCTTCTACTCAGGCTGAGGCTGAACATGACAGAAAGAGGCAAGAATCAAAGCCGAGGAGGGATTTTCACTTTTGCGGCTGTTCAACCCCTCCAGGGATGGTGACTCCACCACTGCCCTGGCCAGCCTGTTCCAAAGCCCGACTGCACTTTGGGGAAGAAATTGTTCCCAAGAACCAACCTCAGCCTCCCCTGCCACAACCTGAGGCCGTTTCCTCTCATCCTGATGCTCGTTCCTTGGGAAAAGCGACAAATTCATCAGATGTTACCAGCTGACTTCTTTATTAGCTTGCACAAAACTTTATTTTCTGAGAAGCAGGGATGAAGTGGATCCATACCGTGACACTGATCTATACCACCTTATGCTGCCCTGCTTAACAAGGCCTTTGGGTCACTGCATCTGGTATTGTCTGACTTAAGTCCCAACCTACCAACACAAGAAAAGAGCATTTTTAAGGATGCCAGAGCAATGAAGAATATGGCTTGAATATGGCTTGAATATGAACTAAGGAGTATCAATTCTTATAAGTTTTACTCCATTTGAAATATGGCATCTATAAATCTATATGATACTCTAATGAGGAGTGAAGAAAGGAAAACTCATGACTACTGTAAAGCCCATGTAATAAAACTGCCCAGATTTAAGATCACAGATATATTCCAAATATCTCAACGTGACCATTGCGCTTGCAGGCTTTTGGTCTGCTCAGGGACTCCAACCATTCCATCATCTGCACGGCTTCTGAGACCATGGAATAGCCCTGGAGGATGAATATTTGGAAGCGAGTCGACATTGTGAGCTGGCAGCTCAGAAGGCCCCTGGTATCCTGGGCTGCAGCTTGGGCTGTGAGGTCACAGAGCCGCTCTGTGTCACACCCTGGTGTGTAGTGCTGTGCACGGACACCGCTCCGGCAGTGCTGGCAGCGGCAGCAGCGGCGGCGGCAGCATCTGCAGCGGCAGCAGCATTTGCAGCGGCAGCAGCGGAAGCGCCAGCATTTACAGCAGCGGCGGCAGTGGCCAAAGCAGCAGCAGCATTTGCAGCAGCAGCGGTCACAGCAGCAGCATCATTTACAGTAGCAGCGGCAGTGGTCACAGCAGCAGCAGTTATTTGCAGCAGCTGCAGTGGCCACAGCAGCAGCAGTATTTGTGGCAGAGCTCGTGGCAGTGCCACAATGCAGGGGTGGGGGGTCACCTCACTCCTTATCCTCCTCCTCCTGGCTCTGCAAGCCCAGGAGGTCGGGGCAGCGCCGTGCAGGCAACGAGAAACTGGTAGGCAGGAGGGCGGGGGTGGGCACCCAGCGCAAAGATTTCCAGTAAGAAATCCCTGAGGATCCGTGTGTTTGTCCATCCAGCCCTTGAGGGGTGCTGCACATGGCCTGGAAACAGTATTTTGAGAGCTGCCAGGTGCCAGCAAGCAGGTCATCATGGACCCTCTGCAGCTTTGGAAACCTCCACCCACGTCTGGGTCCCACATCATTACCTGACCTCCCATTCAGTCGCCGCAGGTCACTGAGAAAGAAGCAGATGACAAGATCTAATGGAATGTGCTTGATTCCAGATGTGCCTGTAGCCGATGGCCTCGTCACTCCTCAGCCGGCTCTTGTCCGGGAGCATCACGGCAATCCCTCAGGTCTGTTGCTTGAATGAGTGAACATTTAGGGTTTAATATTCTGAAGACGTCCATGGAAATATTTCCTGGGACTTTCTCTGTTATGTCTGTCTGCAGACACGGCTGGACGCAAGGGATTTCTAGGGTACCAACTGGCTTCCGGAGCGGACACTCAGGGCCGTCTCATGGGTACGTCATGGGTTTTTGCTTCTTTCGGGAGCTGCCAGCTCAAAGCTATTCAGTGATGACGGTACCAGAGTGTGTTCTGGAAACATCTTGTGGCTGTTCAGTTGCAGGCGTGAATCAAGGGAGGGCTTTTCCGGCATCGCAGGTCGCCTGGCATCGCAAGGGTGAGTGCTCAGCCTTGGCTGACTTCACGGGCTAAGCACTCCTGTTCAGTAGTTGGGTAGCTGGGTGTGGGCACCCAGCCCAGAGATCTCCCAGTAAGAAATGCCCGAGGATCCACGTGTTGGTCCATCCAGTCCTTTAGGGGTGTTGCACACGGCCTGGAAACATTATTTTGAGGGATGCCAGGGGCCAGCAAGCAGGTCCCCCCTGCCCCTCGGCAGCTTGGAAACCTCCACCCACGTCTGAGTCCCATCTGACCCCCCCTCCAGTCACCACAGGTCACTGAGCTTCTCTGTTATGTCTGTCTGCAGACACGGCTGGACGCAAGGGATTTCTCGGGTACCAACTGGCTTCCGGAGCGGACACTCAGGGCCGCCTCCTGGGTACGTCGTGGCTTTTAACCTCTTTTGGGAGCTGCCAGCTCAAAGCTATTCAGCAATGATGGTGTGCATCACAGTGTGTGATGGAAAATTCTCGTGGGTGTTCAGGTGCAGGTCTGAACACCGGGAGGGCTTTTCCAGCCTCGCAGCTCACCTGGCGTAACAAGGGTGAGTGCTCAGCCTTGGGGGACTTCACGCGCTAAGCACTCCAGTTCAGTATTTTAATTCTCAGGAATTTAACTTTATACTGTCCGTTAAGGTCATCAAAAAGCAAAGCCGAAGGCAGAAAGACGAAAAGCTTCCCAGCATCCCTCAGTCCTCAACAAAGTCCTCAAGGACCTGGACAAAGTTATACATGGTGGGTATATATCGCCCTTCAGCTGAAGTGGTTCTCAGAAAGACGTTTTCTCCAGCTGAACTGGCACCCTCAAATGCTCTGACTTTATTTCTGAGTGTTATCAATGTATTTTGAGAAATATTGCCTCCTGAAGATATTGGTTCTTGAAGAGGTTACTTCTCATTAAACTGACTCCATTTCTTTCTAAAGACCTGAGCCATGACACTGGGGAGACCGTGGCGATTCAGAAGAGAGGCGATCAGGTAGTGCCGATCTACGATGAAGGGACTTGGACGATGAAATCACCAGGCATGCCAGGTAATTGCTGTCCTTTGGTCATCCCGTGTCATGAACCAAACCCCTGTGTCTGCAGACTCTTCAGCAGCCAAACTCTTGCCTTGAGTGCCCCCCCAGGCACAAGGGAGGGGATCCCTCCTGTGCACTCAGGTCCAAAGGGATGCACTGAGAGATCGAGCACGGCTTCGGGGGAACCTGCCCCGAACTCCTGCATCGTCTGCTAAGGCTTTACCTTTCTCTGATTCTTGGCAGAGCTGCCCAACCCTGGGGAGGCCCGCCAGGCTGGAATCAACGGCCTCCTTGACAAGATTCCAGGTACAGAGCAGCCTTGCAGGGCCAGAAGTGGGAGACAAGGCCTGAAGGCTGGGGGTGTGCAAGCAGTGCCCGTGCTGGAGCAAAGGCAAAAGGGGGAGCGAGGTTCAGGTGTCTCCCCATGGGCCGGACTCTGTCCTCCTGGGGTGTGGGTCCCCCGGGGAGGGAGAGCTGGGGGTGGCATTGACCAACACAGGGACGGTTTTTGTCTGTCTCGCTCCAAGGGACAGTTGATCAAACTGCTGTAAGATCTCACGTGAGATCACCCGTAGTGTGCAGGAAAAATAAGGTACAGAATTGTTCATCCAGGTTGGAGCGTCAAGAATAAGAACAACACTACTGACACCGCGACCTACAAGAACCACTGCTTAGAAGCTGTCGTGGGGGTCTTGGGCTCCATCCTGTTTGGGATAGTGCTGTTCTGTGCATGCTGGCTGTGCAAGAGGAGAATACAAAAGTGAGTTGTTGAGCAGGGGGTGTTGCCAAACTCCTGTATCAGATGGCGGCCATTAGCCTTGAAACATTTAGAGGCAGGGTATTCTGAAGTGCCCGCTTAGTTACTGGCCAAACTCCACTGAGGTTCCTGCTGAAAGATGGCTTAACCTGCCGCTCAGCTCCTGGGTGCTCTTTTCCAAACCCACTCTTCCTTTTCCAAGTTTTACCTTAAAGTGACCCTGCCTCGACAAGAGCTGACCCAGCAACAATCATAGGCAGAGCAAGGTCAGGAAGAAAAATGAGGGATGACATTGCCATGGAAAGTGAGAAGCACAATAGTGATGTGTTCCTACCCGCAGAAATCACCCTGTTGGGTGCTGCTGTAAATCCCAGATGTTCACCTCAGCCAGGGTGTCCCTGCAGCTCCGACCGCAGCTCCCCCGTGCAGCCGGGTGCCCGCACCCCACGGGCGCCCAGCGCTGCCCCGCAGCCTCGCACCCCCCGGCACCGCAGCCACGGCGGGGCCTCAGCAGCCTCTTCTCTCCGCAGGCGCCGCGAAGCCAAGGCCATGGCAGCTGGAAACGTGTAACAGCAATAAACACAATTGAGCAGCACAATTGTCTGGGAACTCACCAGTTCTGCGCCGAACTTCACGTCAGGGCAGGCAGGGAAGTGGATGCCGTGGTGCCAGCGGGCAGGGAGCTGGGCGGGGGACCCTCCGTAGGGCTGGGGGGACACAGCTTCCCTGGTGGGACCGGCCTGCGGAGCTGGGCCAGGAGGGAGAGCTGCAGAGACAGGAAACATTGGGGCTTTTCACAAAATGACTTCAACCTCATGCCCATCAATTCCCACTTTTACCATCTCATAACACATCATGATGCTTAATACATCTCCCAGCTTTTTTATTCCAGCAAAAGCTTAAATAGACCATCTGTCCTACAGTAACAATTAAAGCTTTACAGAAGACAGGAAACTACCGCTGAACCACGTGCTGCTGAACCACGTGCTGCTGAACACGTGCCACGATTTCTTTGTATGAGCTGCCATTTCTTTCTGACAGTAATTGCAATGTATGGAGCAAGAGACCCGAGAAATTGCCTTTCTTAGATTCCAGATCAATAAATATGTCTGTGTGTGAAAAGTTTAAACTCATGAAGGAAGTCCAAGTTATGTTTATATCACGGGCCATGCTAATTTCTGCAGGCGTGGAGAGCTTTATTCTGCTTTATTCACTAACTGAAACATTTTCATTGAAATAAAGAGTTTCATCAAAATAATTTCCTGTCAGTCTGCTGATTTTCTTAATTTTTCAACGCTATTCTGCTTCACTGAAACACAGAGGCTTTGTTACTATTACTTCAAAGTAACTTCCTGGAGACTTGACGTATTAATTTGATGCTATTTACTACTGTATTTTATTATTTTGTTTTGACAAGTGTCAAATGCCGTGTGTCAGAGTGCTGGGTACTGGTCCCACAGGAAAGTGGAACTTTTGTATCTGCATAGTTGGTGATTAAATCTCATACATTCACAATATGGATCTAAATGAGTTTCTGAGCATTGAATGGTCTGTCAGAAGGAAATCCCATATTCCAGCACTAACCAACGAAGCAAAGTGTCTGCTGCTTACAGACCACAGGAATTTAATTGTCATATCACATTCTGGCAGGTTTCTTGCCCTGACGGGGCTCTCATGACATTTCACAATGATAATAATGATTCAGATTTCAATGGATTCAAATTTAGACTGCTGAGGAAGAGAAGGGGACTCAAAAGGAGACTGCTGAGCAGAGACATGGCAGCAAAGACTCTGGCGAACCTGAAGAGACGGCAATACTGGGACTCTCAGCTCTCCTTCTACTCAGGCTGAGGCTAAATATGGCAGAAAGAGGCAAGAATCAAAGCTGAGGAAGGATTTTCACTTTATTGATAGTCACTAGATTCTGTCCTAACAGAACCCTTCAGCTCTCATCATGCCCTGCTCTGCCTTGGTATTGGCATTTCTCTATCTCCCTTTGCAGCAGAAACTGGAAAGAGACATTTTAGCACTAGTATGTGTGTTTTAATACCAAACGTACATGAGTGAAAGCAAAGGAAACATCATCTACTTACACACCAAAGAAACTTCTCGCAGCAATAAAAATACATCCATGATGCAGATGGGATTTATTTTTAAATCTTGTAGGATTATGTGAAATGCAGTCAGTAAAGCTGTGTCTCTCACTCTGTGCAGCTCTGCTCCCTCCTGCTGGCCACATGTGCACGTATTTGTGCCTTAAACCAGGGAAAACCAACTGTGGGAGATCCGAATATTCATTTAACCAAACAGCGCTACATCAGAGCTGTTTGCAGGTTCCCCATCTCCAAGTGACGCATGTTTTGGGATAATCACAGTTACTGAACAGACTGGAAAGGAAAATACTGAGTTTGCATCTTGGGAATCACAGGGCACTGAGAATCCAGACATCTGTGCTGAGAGTTGGATTTGGTCATTAGAGCAAGATTATTCCTGTGGTAATCGGAGGGTGCGAGGGAAACAATGATTTGAGGAGGATACGATACTTTTTATAGCTGTCACATTTTTTGCAACACAGTGTTTGTGGGTCCCTGACATGGACAATCAGAGATGTGGCGGCTGAGGTTCTGTAGTGGAAATGCTTCTGCTATTGAAGCCCAAATCCCCCTCCAACAGTCTTAGAGTAACGAATCTGGAAATACTAGTTTGCCTCAGCAGGCAAAGCCTCTGGTACCCAGCGGTGCTGTGTGACCGCTGTGTCACTTGTCACCTCTGTCACTGAGTGTAAAGACAGTGTAAAAACCAGGTGCTTTGGAAAGCTCCCCCAGTCTCTGCTGATGTTCAAAATCTGTCTCATGTGCACCCTGAAAATACACATGGAGACAGGACAAGCAGATCTCAGGAAGGTCTGGCCCTGCAGGCTGGACGTCCCCAGTCCCGCATCACCAGCTGATGCCATCGCACAGCTTCCCGATGTCACAGAGCATTTCCAGGACGATCCCAGGCTGTCCCCAGGGTCCTCTGGCTGCTGCCACCACAACCTCTCTTGCCAGATCTCTGGCTGCCCTCACTGCTCGCCACGCTCTGTGCCGCAGAGATGAAGCAGATGCAGACATTGTCGTCCTCATCCCTTTCGACTGCCGCGGCTGAGACAGATGAAGTCCTGAGACTCCTGCTTCCCTGCCATGGTTCAGCATTGGCCATGAGCTCCCCTGTGACCAGTGGGATTTGCATCCCCAGGCTTTGAACAAATCCAGTGGTGGGGAATCCACAACTGCTCTGGACCCTCATCATAAAATCTGTTCTTCTAACAAGAGTGTTTGTATTCTTGGGTGAGACAGGAATCACTTGGTACAGGACCAAGATGTCACCAACAGGTGACTGAGATCATTTAAAGAACCACTGTCAAAGATATTAACCAAAGTGGTTTTAATATGATGTCAGAAAAGTGTGACTTAACAAAGTTCTATGGCAAGGTTCACTAGTAATGTACAGCACAATCATTTGAACAGTAATTCAGAACTACTAAGACACAAACCAAGACACAATTCTGCTTCTTCCTCAGGCTTTTGAAGCAGCTCCCAACATGGACGGAGCTTTCGTGGGCACTTGGAGACCTCATCGCCCACGGGGCCTCATCACGGCCCAGTTCACCAGCCTTGGACCCAAATACTCAGTCCAGGGGACAATGGGTAAGACAAAGATCATAGTGGTGTGTGGCACGTTGAGCACACCCATGGTAAAATCAGTTACAAACCCACTTTCCTTTTCTTCCTAGGTTACATCAACCACAACCCCACCCTCCCCTGTCACACACGGACACTCTTTTGTTTTTCTAGGAGAACTTTTCTTCAGCACTGTGGCTGCAGCCCTGCTTGGGGCTGGAAGATGTGCAACCAAGAGCAGGGCCTCTGCCCATGGGCCGTTGATAAGTCAGCCCAGATCTGCGAAAGTGGGGCCACAGAATAGGGGGACTGTCCTGGTTCTGCTAATACCGAAGGGCTGTCAGCACTTGCTTTCACAATGATAACGAACAGAGATGGTGAAGGCAGCGTAGGAGTTCCAGGTTCCTTTACACCTCCCCCCATATTCACTGCAGAGTGTTCTTGGGTGTCAGAAGCCATCAGTATTTCTGTTGCCCTCAGGGAGAACAGAACGAGTCCTGCGAGACCAGAGGGTGCCTGTGGGTCAGTGCAGAGTGAGGGCAGCTGCTCTGTCCCTCTGTCCTGCTCCAGCTGCCCTGGGCTGGCACCTTTCTGAGATGGGGGCTGATCACACTCCCATATTACCCTGAAAAGCCACTGGGAACTGCTGAGAGCAGAGGGATCCACCTCAGACCATGACATGTCTCACCCTTTCCTAAGGTCTCAGCACCCCACATTTAGCCCCAAAACATACACAGTTCGTTTCACAAACCCAACAGCATTTTCTCTGTTGCAGCAGCTCTGTGCTTCTCCATGGGGCTTTCAGATAACACAAGGATGCTGTAGGACAGGTTTGCAGCCTGGAGGGAAGGAAGGAAACCTCAAGGAGACAGCCAAGAGTCCTAATGATGGCATTTGATTCAGGGAGACTCGGCTCAGTCCCCAGCCCCACAGACTGCATTGCCCACAGCCCACAGGTCAGAGCAAAGCTGGGACACGTGTGCCCATGGACACACCTGCAGGAAAGGACCCACAAGATCAGGCTGTGACTCTGCAGCTGAAACTGCCATCCCCAGAGAGCCTGACAGCAAGAACAAGATCCCAACAGCAGTGACCCAGAGCAGGGGAGCAAGAAGGAAAATGCGGTGAGGGTGGGTGTGAGAGAGGCCAGGGCAGAGGCAGCCGGGCACTCAGACAGCGTCACCCTTCCCCAGCTGTGCAGCCACCTCCCAGACACCAACAGTGCCGGGCAGCTGCTCTCAGCCCCTGTGCTCTGCAGAGGAACTGGAGCTCTGGCTGCACAGGAGCTGCTTCATGCCTTGGAGCCCCCGGCCCTGAGGGCAGAGGCTTTGCTGGGTGGGGGAGGAGGCCAGGGGGCTGCTCACAGGAGGGATCTGCAGTGCAGGGCATCATACGGAGATTTCTGAATTCTCCCTCCAACAGCATTTCTGGTTTGAGTTTCCTCTCTTTCCAATATCACATCCCTTCTGTTGGAGATTCTCCCCCTGGGAGGTGTTTCCCTGTCCATGTCTGTTCCCTGTCAGTGCTCACAAACCATCCCACCCTCTGTGCCCTCCCCCTGGCCCTACAGATCCTGCCTGTTCACAGGGCACTGCCTGGGGGCATCTTCCTGTCTGCAGGCTGGAAAACAGGACAGGTCAGACGAAGGCTGACGGGTCCAGCCAAGGTGATGCAGGTGCTGTGCACAGGCAGAGGGGTGGGGAAGGGATGTCATGAGCCTTCTGGCAGATGTACTGATCACTCACAGTTGCAGTTCAGGAGTCTCAGTGACTTATTTAAGCATGAGAGCTCATTTTCATTCTATCCTTTCCTGCACCTCCCAACCCTTGGGAGAGGAAACTGAAAAGACAGGCTCAGGAAAGCTCCTTATCTGTCTGCTAATCCTTGCATGATCTTGTCCTTGAGGCATCCACTTGAAAAATCCTGGATGTGATCTGGAGCTGTGAGCAGTGCTGACCCACACAGCACCCTCTCCACAGCAGAAACATCTTTCCTGGCCTCATAGAGGTCACTCCTTCCCCCAACTGCTTCTCCCCTCAGTGCTGTTGGGCTCTCCCGGGCAGGCTGAGCGCTGACCCTGGCAGGCGGCAGAGTCCCTGCCCGGCACAGCCCTGGGACCCCTGGGTGCTCACCCGGCTTCACAGCTGTTCAACATGGCCTGACAAGAGCCCCGTCCTTACAGATCCCACACGCTGTGCCTGCGCCAGTTTCAGGAGATGCCTCCAGGAGCTGCAGCTGCACTGCCCTGCACCAGAGACTTACCATGGCAAGGGCTGCAAAGGTTTCACCTACAGTGAGCTCTCAGTCATCCCTCATTCCTGACCACCTTTAATCTCTCTCTGCCTTGCTCGCCTCCTGAGCTCCCCAGGCAGAGCCCTCAGCCCTGCTGCGTGTGCAGAGGAGCTGCTCCTGGGCAGAGCTGTCTCTCTGCAGCGCTGCCGCTGCCATGAGCTCCCTGTGTCCCAGGAGCCCAGCCCAGCTCACAGCACAGGAGCAGCACAAGGCGCTATAATGACCCCTCTGGTGGGTTTGGTGCTGAGTCCATGGACCTCAGACCCTGGAGGAAGTTGAAGAAACGTCTCAAGAAGTCAAAGTCAGATTCAAACCCCAAAGCTTCTTGTAATGTTAATGGGTCCTGCAGAGGAACACTTTGGGGGAGCTGACCCCAGGGTCTGGTTAGAGATGACCGGTCAGTAAAAGCAAGGTGAAGGTCTCTCTGATGCTCAGTAAACCTGAATGTGTTTCCTTAACCAAAGGGCCAAGCCCTGACCACCAGCCCTGGGAAGGCAGATCCTGTCCCTCCCACGTTGCCCAGGGCCCTTCCTGGGACAGTGTGATGTGGGGCTGTGCAAGGCCAAGGGCAGGACTATGGTCCCACACCTCCCAGGTTCCTGCCTGGGGACAAGGAGGCCATGAGGGCCCCGTGCTGCAAGGACAAGGTGTCTCCTCACAGGCATCAGAGGTGCAGACAACAGCCATAGCCAAGGGGAGAAGGAGCTCATGGCTGGTGGGACTTTCAGCCTCTTTCCATCCCGTGATCATCTCCACAACAGCTTGTCCTGTGCTGTGGCATCCCCTGCACCTCTGTCCCTGCAGGCTGCAGACATCCCCCCTGCTGCCCCACCTTGCTCTTGTCTGAGCATCTTCCTTCCTTTGCTGAGCTCTCTCCATCCTCCCCAGCTGCTCCTTGAAGCACAAAGCCTTGGGCTGATGCAGACTCCCTCTGCTGACCTGCTCCACCACAGCACTGCCCTTCCTTCACATTCCTTTCTGATCATGTCCAGCCTGGACCTCCCCAGCTGCACTTTGGGACATTATTTCTTTCTCAAGCTCTTTCCCACTATGCAGAAACCTCCACCACCTCTGAAACCACCCTTGGAGCACTCTCAGGCTACTCCTGCACTGCTGCAGCCTCCCCAGCGCTGCTGGGCCAAAGCAGCCCAGGTCCCTCAGCACCCCACACCATGTGCACAAGGTGCTGAACCTGCCTTGGCACAGCCCTGCACTCTCCAGTTCCTCCCTGCTGCTCCAGACTGGGAAGGCGCACACTGGCACACACCCGTGTGTGTGGGTTACACCAGTGCTGAACCGAATGGGATGAGAACTGCAGGTGTCTGGGTCCCCACGCTCCTCCTCATGCAGCCCCGTGTGCAGCTGCCTTGTTCATGGTGAGCGTGCACCACGGGCTGGTGTGGGGACCTTGTAGTGCCCAGGCCCTTCTCCTCAGGGTCACTGCTCAGCGTGTCAGGTCCTGATGGACGGGGTTATTCTCCTGCCCCAATGCAAAACTGGCCACGGTTCCTTGTAAAAGTTAAGAGATTCCTGATGGTGGAACCCCAAGTTCCTCAAGGTCTGGACTCTTCCTGCACTGCTGCAGCCGCAGTCTCTCCACTTCTGGCCAGGGCAGGGACCGCTTGCCCGGGGAGCCCCCAGTGCCCCCCAAATAAAAGGGGCCCCGGCCTCCAGGACTCTGATCAGCACTTCAGGAGGTCACTGCAACGTCAGCAGTAGCAGGTTCCATCAAGAGTTTATTCAAGAAAAAGGAAATGATTTCCAATTTCCCTGGCAGTGCTGCTTTCTCCTCCGTACCCTGGTGCCTCTCCCTGACGGCCATGCCCCACTGGCTGTGGCACAGGACTGCTGCGGGGCATGACCGTGTACCCCCACCGCCCCAGGGCCGTGTCATTGGTGCCCTCACTCCCAAGGGCAAACCCAGCTTGTCACTTCCACATAAAGGAGCTCCACACATCCAAGCAACCTCTTCACTTTGCGGGAATCCCACTACTCATCCTTGCAGCCCGTCCCTCCTGAAAAGCCTGCACCCAGCCACTGCGGCACCCCAGGCTGTGGGACTTGTCCCACCACGCCTTGGCAGTTACTGCAGGGATGTCAAACAGCACAGACTGCAGCTTGTCCTGGCTGTGCCTGCCAAATGCATTATCTGTGTGTGAGAGCCTTGGCACCTCGTGTAACACTGCAGGCCTGTAACTGGCATTAAAGGGAATAACTGCCCTGAATTTGATTCGGCAATAGAATCATAGAATCATTTTGGCTGGAAAAGACCCTCAGGATCATCGAGTCCAACCATAACCTAACTCTAGCACTAAACCATGTCCTTATGAACCTCGTCTAAATGCCTTTTAACCCCTCCAGGCATGGTGACTCCACCACTGCCCTGGGCAGCCTGTTCCACTGCTTCACAACCTTTTCCTTGGAGAAATGTCTCTTAATATCCAACCTAAACCTCCCCTGGCGCAACTTGAGGCCGTTTCCTCTGCTCCTGGTGCTTGTTCCTGGGGAGCAGAGCCCGACCCCCCTGGCTCCAAGCTCCTTTCAGGCAGGTCAGAGATCAGAAGGTCTCCCCTCAGCTCCTGTTCTCCAGCTGAACCCCCAGGTCCCTCAGCCGCTCCATCACACTTGTGCTCCAGCCCCTCACCAGCTCCGTTCCCTTCTCTGAACTTGCTCCAGCACCTCAAGGGCTTTCATGGTGTGAGGGGCTCAAAACTGACACCAGGATTCAAGTCGCGGTCTCGTCAGTATGCTGGTGGCCTTTTTGGCCATCTGGGCACACACTGGCTCATATTGAGCTGCTGTTTACCAACAACCCCAGGTCTTTTTCCACCAGGCAGCTTTCCAGCCCCTTTTCCCTGAGCCTGGAGCATTCATGGGGTTGTTGTGATCCAAGTACACGACCTGGCACTTGGACTTTGATAAACCAAATACAACTGGCCTCAGCCAAATGATCCAGCTGGTCCAGATCCCTCTGTATGGCCTTTCCACCCTCCAGCAGATCAACGCTCCCACCCAACTTCGTGTCATCTGCAAACTTACTGAGGCTGCACTCAGTCCCTTCATCCACATCATTCTAAAGATATTAAACAGAACAGGTCTCAGTACTGAGCCCTGGCAGCACCAACTTGTGACCGGCCACCAACTGCATTTGGCTCCATTCACTACAACTCATTGGGCCTGGCCCCCCAGCCAGTTCTCTACCCATCGCAGATACACCATTTAGGCCATGAGCTGCAGCTTCTCCAGGAGATGCTGTGGGATACGGTGCCAAAGGCTTTACTGAAGTCTAAGGACACAATTTTCACAGCCTTTCCCTCATCTACTGGGTGGGTCACCATGTCATAGACAGAGATCAGGTTGGTCAAGCAGGACCTGTCTTGATGCGAGGTGCCAGAACTGACCCCTGGATTCAAGATGCAGCCTCACCAGTGCCCAGCACAGGGGACGATCACTGCCCTGGACCTGCTGGCCACACTCTTTCTGATACAAGCCAGGATGCTGTTGGCCTTTTTGGCCACCTGAGCACATGCTGACTTATATTGAGCTGCTGTTTACCAACAACCCCAGGTCCTTTTCCACCAGCTTTCCAGCCACTCTTCCCTGAGCCTGGAGCATGCATGGGATTGTTGTGACCCAAGTGCAGGACCCAGCACTTGGTCTTGTTAAACCTCAGACAGCTGGCCTCAGCCAAATGATCCAGCTGGTCCAGATCCCTCTGTATGGCCTTTCCACCCTCCAGCAGATCAACGCTCCCACCCAATTTGATGTCATCTGCAAATTTACTGAGTCTGTACTCAGTCCCCTCACCTAGAGAATTCATAAAGAGATTAAACAGAACTGGCCCCAATACTGAGCCCTGGGGACCACTAGTCATGACCGGTGCCTAAACGACTTGGCTCCGTTCACCACAACTCTTTGGGCCCGGCCCTCCAGCCAGTTCTTTACCCATTGCAGATACACCATCCAGGCCATGAGCTGCAGCTTCTCCAGGAGATGCTGTGGGATACGGTGCCAAAGGCTTCACTGAAGTCTAAGTACACAACATTCACAGCCTTTCACTCATCTACTGGGTGGGTCACCGCGTCATAGACAGAGATCAGGTTGGTCAGGCAGGACCTGCCTTTCATAAACCCATGCTGACTGGGCCTGATCATTTGGTTCTCTGGTAAGTGCCATGTGATCAAGATCACCTGCTCCATGACCTTGCCCAGCACCAAGGATAGACTGACAGGTCTGTAGTTCCCCAGATCCTCCTTCCAATCCTTCTTGTAGATGGGTGTGATGTTAGCCAGCTTCCAGTCAACTGGGACCTCCCCAGTTAGCCAAGATTGCTGATAGATAAAGGAAAGTGGTTCAGCGATCACCTCCGCCAGCTCCCTCAGCACCCTTGGGTGGATCCCGTCTGGCCCCATAGACTCGTGGCTGCCCAAGTGGTGTAGCAGGTCACCAACAATTTCCCCTTGGATTATTGGGGTTTCATTCTGCTCCCCACCCGTGCCTTCTGGCTCAGGGGCTGGGTACCTGGAGCACAACTGGTCTGACTATTAAAGACTGAAGCAAAACCACATTGAGTACCTCAGCCTTTGCCTCATCTTCTGTCACTATGTTTCCCTCTGCATCCATCAGGGTGTGGAGATTCTCTTTGGCTCTCCTCTTGTTGCTAATATATTTACAGAAACATTTCTTGTGGCCTTTCACAGCCATGGCCAGGATCAACTCTCGTCGGTCTTTGGCCCTTCTCATTTTCTCCCTGCATAACCTCACAGAATTCCTGTATTCCTCTATTGTAGCCTGACCCTCCTTCCAAACACTGTAAATCCTATTTTCACTCCTGAGTTCTAGCTGCAGCTCTATTCAGCCAGGCCGGCCTTCTTCCCCGCCGACTCGCCTCCCGATACAGCTGCTCCTGAGATCACCTCTTTGAACAGAGACCAGCTTTCCTGGACCGCTTAGTCCTTCAGGACTGTCTCCCAGGGAACTCTGCCAACCAGCCTTCTGAACAGGTCCCACTGCCCTTGGGAAGGCCAGGGTAGCGGTTCTGCTCACCACCCCCCTCACTTAGAATCATAGAATCATTTTTGTTGGCAGAGACCCTCAGGACCATCAAGTCCAACCATAACCTAACCTAACTCCAGCACTAACCCGTGTCCCTAAGAACCGCATCTAAATGCCTTTTAAACACCTTCAGGGATGGTGACTCCAGCACTTCCCTGGGCAGCCTGTTCCAATGCCTGACAACCTGTGAAGAATTTTTTTCCTAACATATAATCTAAACCTCCTCTGCACTCTCTCTAGTACCTCAACGTCCTTCTTAGGATGAAGGGCTCTGGAGCAGACAGTGTTTGACAAACATGCAGCCAACTTCAGAAAAATGAAGTGACTTAAGCTGAAAGGAAAATTCACTAAAAGAGAATTAGTCTTGTTCTAACCAAAAGCAGGACTGGCCTCATCCCAGCCTGCACCTTCCTCAGAGAGGCAGCAGAGGTGAGGGGCCCATGTCCTATCTCTGGTGACCAGTGAGAGCAGGACAGGTGGAAATGGAATGAGGCTGTGCCAGGGAAGTTCAGACTGGACATTAGGAGAAGGTTCTTCACTGGAGGGTGGTCGGTCACTGGGACAGGCTGCCCAGGGAAGTGGTCACAGCTCCCAGCCTGTCGGAGCTCAAGGAGTGTCTGAATGATGCTCTTTGTCTTATGGTTTAGTGTTATGTAGTTGTGCGAGCAGTGGGGAGCTGGACTCATTAATCCTTATGGCATCTTCTAACTCAAGATATTCTATGATTCTGTGATCTTGAAGCTCAAGAACAGTCCATCCCAGACCCACTTGTGTGTGTGTGTTTGTCTCTTTCTGGGCTAACTGGGGAGATGAGGAGATCTCTGGGAGGGATCTAAACCTTATATGTGTCATATCCATATGTATATTTTCCACTAACACAGCCAAGTGGACAGAGAGACTTGGTGGGTTTGGGGAGGAGAGCAGCAGGTTCTCCATACAGTGATGGACCTCAGGCAGACTGCTTCTCCTTCCTGTCCACACCTCCTTAGGGGACATTCTGCATCAGCATCAGTGGGAGAATTCTCCTGTCACTTATTCTAAGTGCTCTTTCTGTACCTTCCTCTGTCACTACACCCTTGAGACTTATCTAAATACGTGTACAAGTGTTGAAGACCAGATGTACATGACGGAAGCAACATGGGTCTGAGAATCTTCTCTGATACCTGCCAGTCCCAGGCAGATACCTCAGTTACACAGGGGCCTCTGGAGCTTTGCAGTGGGGGCTTGTGGTCAGGGCATGGAGCTCTGCCTGAAAGCATGAGAACTGCTCTCAGTTCTTCAAAGAACGAACCAACAAACAAAACCACAACTTACTCATCAGCTGAAATGATTCAATATTTTAAATAAAATATCCAGGAATTTCTATCCTGCCCAAATACGGATTTTCACAATATGTGTGAATTGCGGGAGAAGAAATGTTGTAGTTACCCTGTGCTTGTATTTCCATGACTCTGTCTATGATACTGTGTATTTAATCTCCCTAAACATCCAGGAGTTCCTACCTGTCTTTATTCAACCCACCGTGTCTGAACTCATCTCTTCAGAAGCCTGTCTGGACATTTGCACTTTCCATTGCTCACCAGAGGTTCTTCCTCCTCTCACTCTTTGCTCATTCAGAGCCTCTCAGCTCTCACTCTGCTTTGAGCTTCAGGCAGGAAAAGCTGAATTGTCTTTTAGCTGTTGCTCCATACTGCAATTAATTTACCTACTTGTGCACTACCCTCTCCCTCTGTTATAATCTGTTCATCAGAAGAGGTATGGAGTGCTGCTGCCCTGTATTTCCACACCTTTCCTTCTCTTTTAGCAGAAGCACCAGTAAACCAAGCACTAACTCACTGATCATGAGAAAAGGGAGTTGCGACTTGGGTTACTGAGGCAGGTTTATCTTGGTCATTGTTTAAGCTCTCCATTTCTTGTATAGCTAGATTTTTTAAAGCTCCTTCAGATACTGAGAAAATGCTACAATAGTGTTCAATCTGAGCATGACACTTCCACACTGAGGCCTTTTGGGCCACCCCATCAGGAGGAGGGGTCCCAGAAGTGAATATTTTTATGACTTTAAATGGGCCTCTTAATACGATAGGCTGCTGTTGTGCAATCTTCTCTGCTTCTACCAGAGCCAGGCTAACAACAAACACACCTTTCTCCCAAGTAGTGTATCTCTTCTCGGCATCCCTAAAACCCCAGGAGAAAAATCCCCCAGGTCAGGTTGGACCTTTAGGACCTCTCTGCCATATGTGAACTGACAAGCCTGATAAAGCAAACCCCCATTCAACCTGAAAAGGGTCTGTAGGGTGAATAGGACCAAGGGCTTGGTGAGCTGTTGCTTCACAAATTAGTAGTCGCGTTGCTTCTTCCTGAGAAGAAGCATTTGACCCCCTCTTTAGCAAGTCATAAAGAGGTCTAGCGATGATGGAAAAGGCTGGGATGTGTTTCCTCCAAAAAACCAACAACCCTAAAACATGCTGCCAATCCTTTTTTGACTCAGGCATTTTGATCCGATCCAAGGAAGCAAGGGTGTCTGGCGGGATGCGAGTCATTCCTCCTTTCCACCAGATTCCCAGGAATTTTACTTCTGTGAGGGCTTTTGGACCTTTTTGAGGGGAATTTGCAAACCCAGATTTTTTAAATGTGAAATTATATCCTGTTGGGTTGCCCCCACTTCTGCTGTTTCATTTCCTCCCACAAGAATATAATCAATGTACTGATAAACAGCTATGCTTTTGGGTTTGGGTGTTTTTTGTAGCTCTTGGGCTAAAGTGTGATGAGCTAATGTGGGAGAATGTTTGTACCCCTAGGGAAGTCGGGTGAAAGTGGATTGTCATCCTTCCCAGGTGAAAGCAAAACGCTCTCTGTCTTCTGGTTGCGATGGTATCATAGAACCCATGTCTTTAACATCTGTTGTTGCCATGATTGGATGAGCTTCTTCTTCCTGTATCATGGTTACCAGTTCAGACAGATTGGGGACCGCAGCAGTTAAAGGATCAGTGTTGGCACTGAGCCGCCAAAAATCTATTGTAAGTCGCCACGTCCCATTGCATTTTCTAAATGGCCACACTGGAGAGTTAAAAGGAGAATGGGTATTTACTACCACTCCTTGTTCTCATATTTCTTGTATAACCCGTTTAATACCTTCTTTGGCACCCAGGGGAAGAGGATATTGTTTCACGTTTGTGACCTGGCTATATGGGAGTGCCAGTGCAGTTTGCAATAGTCTGAGATGTAACTGTGGCATTCCAAAAGTCCACAACAATCCTTTTGAATCCTTCCCCTGTTTCCCATTGAGGGTGTCCATACCTAGCAAACTGTTTGGAATGTCTCCAATCACCATCTTGATAGTGACTGTGTTCTCATTCCCCGGCAATAACAATTTTACCCAAGCAACTTCCATAACTTCTGCTGACCCTAAAGCATTAAGGATGCAAAGACATCACCTCAAGGGAAAAACTCCACACCTTTCAGCATCTACTTCGCTTAGAGCAGAAATCTGTGCACCGGTGTCGATCAAAAAGGTTACAGGTGCACGCTTAGGACCCACTATAGCAATGATTAATAAATCTCCACCTCTGGTATATGTGAGCTGTCAGATATAAATCCATCCTCCATTCCCCCGTCCACTACTAGGGAAAAGAGGTTCTAGTTTTCCTGTTTCTGGGAGAGACTTTCAACCTTGGTAGGGGAGGGAGCTGAAGCTATAACAGGTAGGACTTCTTTCATGCTCTGTGAGGCTTCTTTTGGATTTTGCCACCTTGATACTAGTTTACTACATTTATCAAGGGGTAAGCCTTCCATTATATCTCTGGAAACTCCCTTTTTAATTCCCAAAACCCGTCATTGTTGTTGGACCGTAGGCTGTTCTCCCTTTCCTGTTTTAATGTATGGATGCTCCTTTCTTGGGGCAACAATAGCAGCAGCAGTACTGGTATAGAGGGGCAGATTCTTGACTTCAATATGATTAATTCCTCTCGACCTTTCTTCTAGGATTTTTACTCTGCTATATTTCCTATTATAATCTGTCAGTTCTTGTGCTACTTTCCCCCAAGTCCACACCTTTTGAGTGTTGGCTTGGTTGGGGGAAGTTGGGGCAGGGGTGAAGGGGGAATCCATGCTGTTATTAGCTCCATCTCTCTGGCTCCCACTTCTCTTACCCTGTGATCCTGTGGTCAGTCATTAACCCTGCCCCCCATGATTAACTGGGGTAAACAATGGTTAACCAGAAATTGATACGCAAGGGCAAAGGACATGGTGCAATTAGCAGCACAATTGTCAATAATTAAACACAGCGCTGTCAATAATTGATGATGAAGCATGTCAGATGATCAATTACCACTAATTAAGCACACCTTGCAATTAATCAGAACTGATGCAGGCAGTAATTAACGATGAAGCATGTTGGGTGATCCATAATCAATGATGTGTAGAAAATTAATGAGCACTAATGAAGAGCATCAGGCAATTAATAGTTGATAACAAAGCTCATCATGCAGTTATTGATTGTTAATTGAGAATGTTGTGGAATTAATGATTAATAATGATTAATCACCACATGTGTTGGGTGACTAATAGTCCAGGACATTGTGCAATCAAGCATCAGGGATTAATTGGGGTTGACTAATGAGGACGGAGCTAACAAGTGGGATGAAGCCGAGGGGGAAGAGGGTGGGGACACTCTGGGTTTCGGGGGTACGTTCTGCGTACACCCTCTCAGGGCTTTGCACAGTTTGCACACTCACTTGGGGTTTTGCACACTCGTTTGAGGATTTGAATGCTCTGTGCACGCTCACTCGGGGCTTTGCATGGATACGCATGACTTTGCACACTCACTTTGGGCTTTGCACAGATCTGCACACTCAGGGCTTTGCACGGCTCTGCATGCTCAGCTTGGGGCTTTGCACAGCTCTGCACAACTCTGCATGGCTTTGCACACTCACAGGGGCTTTGCACAACTGCACAGCTCTGCACAGTGCTTGGGTCTTTGCACACTCACTTGGGGATTTGCACAGCTCTGCACATTCCCTGCACACTTGCTCAGGTATTTGCACAGCTCTGTGTGCTTGGCTGGGGGCTTTGCATGGCTGTGCACGGCTCTGCATGGCTTTGCACTCTTGTTGCACGCTCCCTGCACACTTGCTCAGGGCCTTGCACGTTCCTTCAATGTTTTGCACAGCTCTGCACCCCACTGGGTTCTTGGGGAAGGCAGGTTCTGTGCCCCCCACCCCATGTCCCCCCGAATGATGATCAGGGTCCCCTGTGTCCCCCGGGTGATGACACAGTTGCTGAGTTCACAAGAGACTTTATGGGGGGCTCAATGCTTGGAGGGGGTCCTGGTGCCAAAGGGGTTCCCAATGCTGGGGAGTGAGTCCCAGTATCAGAGTGGGGTCCCAGTACTGGGGGTCCTGGTGCCAGGAGGGGTTCCTGCTGTGTGTGGGGGGGTGTCCCAATGGTGCAGAGGGGTTTTCAGTGCTGGGATGGAGTTCCAAATGTCAGGGGGTCCTACTGCTGGAGGGTCCCGATGCTGGGGGATCCCGGGGCCAGGGGGGTTCTCAGTGCTGGGGCAGGGTCCTGGTGCAAGAGGGATTCCTGGTGCTCGGGAGGTCCCTGTGCCAGGGGACCTGGGTGCCAGTGGGGTCCCAGTGCTGGGGGTGTTTGCAATGCTGGGGGGATGTCCTGGTTCCAGGGGAGGTCAAGGTCCCAGGGGGTGGTTCCCAGTGCTTGGGGGTTCCTATATTAGGAGGTCCTGGTGCTGGGGTGGTCTGAATGCTGAAGGGGGATTCCAATGCTGTGGGGGTCCTAGTGCTGGGAGGAGGTTCCTGGTGCAAGGGGGTCCTGATGCAGGGGTTCTCAATGCTCGGGGGGGTCCCAGTACCAGGAAGGGTTCCCAGTACTGCGGGGTTCCCTGTACCAGGGGGTCCTGGTGCTGGGGGGTTCCCAATAACAGAGGGATTTCCCAGTCCTGGGGAGGTCTCGGTGTGGGAGGGGGTCAGCGCGGCACCATGCGCAGCTGGTAGAAGGGGGGGATTTTGGTGAAGCCGAACACCAGTGGTTCCAGCGACAGCTGTTCCGGGGGCTGCAGTGGCTGCAGTCGCAGGTTCTGCAGGATGGTGCAGAGGAACAGGAACAGCTCCATCCTCGCCAGACCCTCACCCAGGCACAGCCGCTTCCCTGCAGGGACACAAGGGGGTCAGGGGGAGCCAGGGGTGCAGGGCCCCCACCCTCAGTGCCGGGGCTACCTGAGGAGAAGGGGACAAAGGCATCATTGCGCTTGAAGCGGCCACTCTCGTCCAGGAAATTCGTTGGGTCGAAGGCGTTGGGGTGTTTGAAGACGGAGGGGTCGTGCAGGACGGAGCTGAGCAGCGGGTACACGTCGGTGTCCTGGGGGAGTCAGAGGGTACATGCGGTGGGGGGGGACACAGGGCAGTGTGCAGCACGTGTGCACAGGGAAGTGTGTGTGCAGCAAATGTGCATAGAGAAGCACGCGTGCAGCAAGTGTGCGTGGGGCAGCATGCAAAGGGAAACGTGCATGCAGCAGGAATGCATGGAGCAGCATGCATACAGCAAATGTGCATGGAGCAGCGTACGTGCAGCAGCAGGCATGGAGCAGCACTCATGCACAGGTGTGCACAGCGCAGTGTGCACAGAGATGCACATGTGCAGCAAGTGAGCATGGAGCAGGGTGCACGGGGAAGCGTGCATGCAGCAAGCGTGCATGGAGCATGCAGCACACTTGCATGGAACTGTGCAAATGGGGCAGCATGCACAGAACAGCACATGTGCAGCAAGTGCACACGAAGCCGTGTTAGCGGGGGATGGGCACAGGACAGTGCCAACAAGGCAGAGTGTGTGAAGAAGCAAGTGTGCACGGGGACGCAGCAAGTGTGCAGGGAGCCGTGCAAGCGAGGCAGGGCGCACAAGGAAGCACACATGCAGCAAGGGCGCATGGGGCAGTGCAGGCATGGAAGCGTGCAGAGAGCGCTTTGTGAAAGGCAGTGTGCGCAGAGAACTCTGCACACCACCGGCACCTTGGGGATGAAGTAGCCACGGAAGACGATGTCGCGGGTGACACAGTGGGGGACGTTGAGGGGGATGAGGTCGCTGCAGCGCTGGATCTCGTGGATCACGGCATCCGTGTATGGCATCCGGCCCCGGTCCTCCAGAGCGGGCGCCCGATCGCGGCCGATCACCCGGTCGATCTCCTCGTGCACCTTCTCTGCAGTGCCGAGCAGGACATGGGTATCAGGGAGTGACAGGGTCCCCACGGGTGAGCTGGGGCTGGGTGGGATGCGCCCCGCTCACCCTGCACGTGCGGGTGCTTCATGAGCATGAGGAAGCCGTAGCGTAGGGTGGAGCTGACGGTCTCGGTGCCGGCAAAGAAGAGGTTGAGGGTGGTGAGCTCCAGGTTCTCCAGCGTGAACTCCGAGGAGGGGTTTGACTTTTCCTGGGGGGACACACATACATGGAATGTGGAGGTGCAGGGAGCGCCCCATAGTGCACAGGAGCACCCCAGGTTTTGCACAAGTGAGCTGGGTGCGCATGAACACCTCTGGGTGCATCAGCCCAGGGCGCTCAGGGGACGTGGGTGAGCAGGAGCACTCTGTGTGCAAAGGAGCATCCCATGGTGCACGTGACCCCCGCTGGGTTGCAGGTGCCTCCCCCGGCGTGCAGGAGATCACCCCAGGCACACAGGAGCGCCCCAGGGTGGAGGGGATCTCCCCGTGTCACAGGAGCAGCTGAAGTTTTGCACAAGTAAACTGGGTGCAAAGGGGCCCCAAGGGGTGCAGGTGACCCCCCCTCCCAGGGTGTCGGTGCCCCCCAGAGGTGCTGAGCTCCCAAAAGGTCATTGCACCCGCTGCATCAGCGTTTCTGCCATGTCATATACCTGGTGGGGGGACAGGGATGTCATTTGCCCTCCCACAGACACCACCCTGCTCCCTCAGAACCCACCAGACCCCCCAGGCACCCCGTGAATCCTGCCTGTCCCACCTGCACCCAGAGACTGGGATGTCCAGACACTCTTGATCATCATTGCACCCCCCAGCAATCCCCCATTGCACCCCCCTGTAGCCCCTCCACTTCACCACCGTGACACAGACCTCCCCGCACTCCCTGGACACCTCCCAGCCACCCCTTGGGGTCCCAGCTGCCCCCAGGGGTGCTGAGCTCCCAAAAAGTTTTTGATCATCATTGCACCCCCTGACACCCCCACTTATTGCACCCCCACACACACTTCACCCCTATAACACCTCCAGAACCCCCCCAGCCACCCCTTGCACCCCCCAGGTCGCACCTGCACCCAAGGTACTGAGCTCCCAAAACCTGTTGCTCATCATCAAACCTCCCCCAACCCCCACCACCCAGCCCATGCACCCCGTGACCCCACATGCACCCAGAAACTGGGTGCTCCTGGAAACTCTGGTTCATCATCGCACGTCCAGACCCCCCAATTCACTGCCCCCTTCCCCCATTGCAGCTTCATCATCCCCCCCACCTGCGCCCAGGGGGTGCTGATCTCCCGGAAACTCTCGTTCATGAGCCGCAGCAGCTCCAGGAACTCGCTGTCGCGATAGTCGAAGCGGTTCCCGAACACGATGGAGCAGATGATGTTGGACACAGCGCAGCTCAGCAGGTACGTGGGGTCAAACGGCTTCTCTGGGGAAATGGGTATTTTGGGGAGGCGGTCAGCACCCAAGGTTGACCCCCCACCCACCCAGACCTCCCCAAACCCCCTCAGCCCCACTCCATAACCTGAGTGCAGCTCAGCAGGTACAGGGGAGTTGAATGGGGGCAGGAGGATTTTTTGGGGGTGTCAGCACCCCGGGGTGTGTGTCCCCCACCCTGACCCCTCCGTACCCCGGGTGTCTCGCAGCTCCTTCAGCAGCGCTTGCGCCTCCTCCTGGATGCGGCTCTCGATGCTTTTCCGGCCCATCCCGAAGTCCCTCAGCACCGAGAGCGAGAAGCGGCGCAGCTGCCGCCAGCGCTCCCCGTTGGCGAAAACCACCCCTGGGGGGGACACGGGGGGTCAGCACCCCTGGGGAAACAGCATCCTGGGGAGGGGACATGGGGGGGCAGCACCCATGAGGAGGGGACAGGGGGGTCAGCACCCATAGGCGGTGGGTAGCACCCTTGGGTGGGTCATCACCCTGCACGGGGAGAATATCACGGGGGTCCAACCACTGTCAGTGTGCCACCATTGGAGTCCCACCCCCCGTGTCCCCGCGCACCGTGGCCGTGGAAGGTGCTCTCCACGGTGGGCAGGCGCCCACGCCCGGCGAAGGCCTCGGCGTTGTCCACCAGCGCCTCGCGCACCGCGGCGTGTCCACAGAGCACCAGCACCCGCCGGGTCCCCAGCCACACCGTGAACACAGGGCCGTACTTCTCACTGAGCTGGGGGCACACCAGGTGACACCCGTGTCACCCACCCGCCTGCATGTCCCCAGCCATACCAGGAACATGGGGCTGTACGTCTGGCTGAGCTGAGGGGACATCGGGTGACACTCAAACCCCCCTGCTCCCCTCACCTTGAGCAGCACCTGCAGGAACCCCCTGTGTCCCCCTGTGTCCCCATGTCCCCACCCCTAGCATGTGTCCCCAGGCCCTCATCCATGTCCCAAGCTCCTGAGGCATCAGGAATGTGTCACAGAGGGGTGTGGGGACACAGCTTTCCCCTGCGCCTCCCTGCCCACCAGCAGGGTCCCTCCCAGTGACATCAAGAGGCTGCGGTGACGCATGGCCTGGCCTGGCCGCAGCGGGGCTGGCGGGTGCTGATGGCCCAATGTCGAGCCAAGGCTGCCATCATCATCACCGTCATGGCACCATTCCCATACAACTGCTGCCGGACCCACTCAGGGACTCCCAGCATTCACAGCACCCCATAGCACCCCATGGGGACCATATGGACACCCCACAGTACCCACAGCCCCCATGACACCCACAGCATCCCACAGACACCCTACAGCACCCACAGCACCACATGCACACCCCACAGCCCCCACAGCACCGCATAGACACCCCATTGCACCCCATAGACACTCCACAGCACCCCATAGACACTCCACAGTACCCCATAGATACTCCACGGCACCCCATGGACACCGCACAGTAGAGCTCGAAAGGGGCCAACAGAGCCTGGCAGAGCCTGGCACAGCCTGACAGAGCACATCAGAGCCCAACAGATCTCGACAGAGCTCAACAGGTCCCAACAGAGCCTGATAGATCTTGACAAAACCCGACAGAGCTTGACAGGACCCAGTGGAGCCCAAGAAAGCCTGACAGAGCCTGGTAGAGCTTGAAAAAGCCTGGCAGAGCCTGACAAAGCCTTACAGAAGTTGGCAGGGCCAAACAAAGCCTGACAGAGCCTGATAGAGCCCGACAGAGCCTGATGGAATCTGACAGAGGCCTGTAGGGGAGTCCTGGAGGGGAATGGAGAGCTCTGGGGAGCCAAGACACATTTTGGGGTGCCTTGGGGTGGTATTAGAAGCCCTGAGGAACCAAGGCAAGCCCTGGGGAGAACTTGGCAGCCTTGGGGAATCGAGGGGAGCCCTGCGGAGGACAGTGGATCTCAGGGGAGCCCCAGGGAGATGAGGCGATAGCTGGGGAGGGTCCAGGGAGTCCTGGAAGATGAGAGGGGTCCTGGGGAGACCTTTGGAGTCGTGGGAAGGCAAAGCAAGCCCTGGGTTATTTTTTAGAAGAGATTCTTATGGAATCTAATTCTGCTTTGTCATTCAGTCTTACCTAGAACGTACTTCTGGCAGAAGTCAGGTAGTATCTGTGGTCTTGCTAGAAATTTAGTGAAATGCAATAACATCTTATTTTTTTATAGAAAATTTCAATACACAATTTTAATAATAATATAGTTATTGTATTTAATTTTCCATCTACACCCTAGAAAAACTAAATTAAAATCTGTATTCAGTCCCATTGCAGATGCAGTGGAGGTAGAAAAGTGCAGGTGCTGCCATTTCCAGCGAGGGTCCAGGTGGTTTGGTAAGAGTGGTGGGTGGTCCTGGGGTGATTTGCCCCTCCCCTTTCCCAGGGGGTTGTGGGAAGGGGGTGGGCAGGGCCTGGGTTATCTGAGCCCCAGCCCCTGAGAAGGGAGCTCCTTCTGCTTTGACGTTGGTTCTCTGTTGCTCTTTCAGCAGTTGGCAGCTTTTTGAGCTGCTTAATCCAAATGGGCAGATGTGTTTGGATAAGTGGAGGTGTCTGTCTGCGGTAAGAGCTTCAGGAGCAGCAAAGGTTCAATAGCAGCTGTAGCAGAAAGTATGTCTGTAAACTATGTTTAATTTATTGAGCCAGTTCCAGGTACTTTGCATTTTCCTGGAATTCCTGACTGTGATGAAAATGAAGCATTGTTTTTTGGTTGGTACTGCTGTATAACAAGCTGCTTTTATAATCTCTCTTCCTAGGGCTGGTGCTCGGGGTATTTAGCGGGGGTTAGGATGAGCATCTCGTACCCGTAGATGGAGTTCTAGCATTTCTGAAGGAAGCAGCAGGGCCATAAGGCAGAGTGTCTTTCAGGCTATGGGGTGGTTCATCGCTTCCTTCATCACCCACAGAATAGTGTGTTGTCCCTAGAGCCTTTACAGCACGCGGTGGCCCCTGGTAGATCATTCAAATGCACCTCCCAGAACTCAGCCAAGGTGAGCAATGACTAGTGGACTACTACTGATAAATATTGTCGGGGTGCTCATTAGTGTGCGTGTGTTTTCTTATGGCAGGTGATGAAGGGGAAAGTGGCAACTGCAGGAACGTCCTCTTGAGCCCATGTGGTGTTTTCCTATGTTGAGGATGGATTCAGTCCCTGGGCCCTCGGAAAGCGAAGTGGGGGGATAAGGGCTGAGAATTGCAGGGAGGGATTAAAGTTCTCATAGGGGAAAGGGCCATCCAGAAACAGTCCCCTTTGGGCAGGTAGAGGGCACAGGGAACTTTACGGTGCAATGCCAGCATGGACAGGGCAGCTCCAGCCTCTGTCTGCATTGTTGTGTAGTTTAGGAAGCCTGCCTTGCGCCTGTCAGAGGATCCTGCAGTCTCGTTGTGCTTGAGGGGCGTGACTGGCATCTCAGGTGCCATTCCAGGGCCTGGAATGCTGGTGCTGATTAGCGTAGTGCCAGTTGGGTGCTGGTTTTCTTGTATCAGCAACTGAAAGTGTGGATGGTTCTTGTGCCTTGGACATTTCTGGTCAGTTGTGTTTTATGGTGTTTTTTTCCCAGGCTGTATTGGCAGCTCTGCTCTCCACCCATCCAGTCTAAGGGACTGGGACTTCAAGATGCTGGGAAGAAGTTCTTGGGTCTTGCAGGAGCTGCTTGCGCCATCTCAGTTTGTTGTGCCAGTGCCGCCGTCTCGTAAGGTGCAGTGACATTCAGCTTCTTTTTGTTTTGGGGTTGCAGTAGAGACTCCTCGCGTCACCGCTGCCTTCCTGTAGGTTCTTTTGATTGATGCTGACTCTGGTCTTGGAGTCATTCTGGTTGTTGAACAGTTTTGGTGCTGTTGGAGTGGTGATGTTTGTAGCGTTCTATGAAGCATCAGTCTGCGCATATGTACATTTGACTCTGAGCTGCTCTGCCCAGAGGTGTAGAGTCAGTGATGGGTGAACTGAGCTCTAGGAGACCATGGTTAGTCTGTTGACATGTTAAATTGTGTAGGCAAAAGTTGTACTGTCATCTAGAGAGGAGTAGCTGTGGGCAGGGGAGTGGACAGTCCCTTCACTAGTGTTTTAGGGGCTGGATTAGAGCTTCTGGTCGGACTGCTAAATAGAAATGAGACCTGTGGAAAGTAAAATCCGTTGATCAGCATCTCACTGACATATTGAATAACTTATTTTCAGCTGTGGAAGCACAATGTGGCACAAAAGAGCAATGGAGAAGGTCAGCAGAGTGCCGTAAGCAGGTGGGTTGGTGTGTGGTGTCAGAGGGAAGGTGTGCCATGTGCCGCTATGTAAGTTTGGTTGTTTTTCTATTTTATAGGTAGCAATGAGGAAAGCTGGGTGTCAGCACCACAGCTCCTCGGGCAAGGTGAGCAATGAGTTCTGGGCTGAAGAAGCATCTCATTTCAGGTCTTGTGTTGCTGGTGCAGGTATGAGCGTCCTTTGGTTGTGTTTTACAGGTGGTAGCTGTACCTCTATGTGGTCTACAGCGTGGCAGTCAAAAGCAACGGTAGCCAGGTGGGCGAGTGACCAAGGTAAAGAAGCTGGAGATGGGGCTGTCTGTGGGCAGGCTGTGCTTTCAGGCAGTGTCTGAGCATGTGCCTTTGTTTTTGCAGGTGCCACAGGCAAGCTCAGAGGGGTGAAGCTGCACACTGGCCAGCAGCCAAAAAGGAGAGGTGGTGGTGGTGGATGTTGAGGAGAACAGTATTGCCTGGTGACTTGGTTCAGTGTTTCCTTCTTGTTTTGCAGGTGCTTTGTGGCCCCTTTGGACTCAGAGGAGCATTTGTGGTGAGCTGGGGTAGAGGTGAGGAGCAGCGTGGGGCTGGGGACTTGTTCCAAGAGCTACCATTCTTCTCTTTCTTGCTGTCTTAGGTGCTGGTGATGGACTCATGATGGTTCATTTACCTTGATCTTGAAGTGCAAAATTAAGGCAACCAGAATGCCAAGGGGTTCAATCAAACAGCGTTACTTTATTATTTTTTCTGTAAAGCATCAGGCAATAAAGTAGATAAAAAGGGAAAGAAAAAGAAAAGGGGGAGAGAAGCCTGGTTACCACCATGGATCCAAAGGTGTCTCTATGGTCCCAGGTCCCGAACAGCATCCTGCCGGTCCTCTGTCTGACTCTTACACCATGCCATGGTTGAACATTGTTATCAAGAGCTTGGGGCAGTAACACCATCCTCGGAGACAGAAAGAGAAAGAAAAAGGGAAAGAAAACATAAAGTGGTTTATATCCCCATGATCTGCTTTGTATCAATGGTTTTAAGAATGTCTGCATTGAAGGGCACACTAAACAAATTGTGTGCATTAAGTACAGATGACAAATGTGTCAAATGGTTTACCATTTTCTAATTTAAAACGTACAATATCACAGACAGAACAAAACCTACCAAAACTAGTACTGAGAGAGCAACAATTGGGTGACACAACTTGTTCAAGATGCCTGTAGCAGTAGGTGACCACCCGAAAAGTGTGTTCCACCACTTATGTTCTGCATCTTTTTCTGTTCTTCTTAACGCACGGTGTATTTTTTCAGCATCATGGTGAATGGTTATCAAGGTTTCCTGTCCATTTACTTGAGCCTCTTCCGAGATCTTGATCAAGTCTTAGCGTTGTAACAGTTGCTTTACCAATGTGAGATTCATCTCAATAGGTGTAGGCAGTAATTCGTGAATCAGTGTGTAGATTGTATAAGTTGATGAGATATAACTGGTGCTAAATAAGAAAAATCACATCCATTAATTTTTAACAAAATTACAAACACAAAAATTTGAATGATTTCTAACATTTACCATCGCTATATCTACTAATATGGAGCTGCAAGCAGTCTTCAAGCACACACAACCTTTGCCAGTGTACACTAATACCATTTCTCGATTGTCAGGACGAACCTCAAAGTGGCAAACATTCTGCTCAGTGTCCAGACAAGTGTCTTGGGCGCTGATTGTATTACTTTCACAGATGAATCTTTGCTGTTCTCGCACAATACAAGATTCTAAATGAACAGTTGGCCATTTTTCATCCACTTTTCAGGCCCATACTCTATGCTCGAAAGGATAGAGTATAGTTCCCTTGTGGTTCAACCCTAATGCAATGATGGGGTAGATTATGTATATGGAAGCATTGTGTATGGTTTACACAAAAGTCGTGGCTGTGTTTGTGATGGGGTTATAAGTGAATTTTACTAAAGTCCACCAGGATTGGAGTTCTCTCTTAAATTCAGTTGCGCTGTCCCAAACAATTTTCTGAATTTCGGTAGGAAAAGCGCCTTCTTCACCTTCCCTTATGATCGAGGCAGCCACTGATTGCATCCACAGTTGTGCCTGAATACAACTGAGAGCCAAAGAAAGGTTATTTTGGACCACGCCAAGTGTGTCTATTATCAGTTTGTGATCTTTTATATTTACCTTTTCCTGTTTTGGATAACAGCCACCGGTTAGTTCCCAAAGCCAATAGGGAAGACTGCAATGGCACTTGCAATTTTGCTAAATCACTAGTTGTAGCAGCCAATTTATTCATTAATGTCTCTGAATCAATACCATTTAGAACTCCCAGTCCTGTCCCCAAAGCACCAGTCGGATCTCTCGGTGTCCTATTAGGAATTTGTTTCCTCAGCCATGTTGTCCACCCCTCGAAGGAGGTCCTTAAGAAAGGAGAGCAGGCCGGCTGAATCTCAGAAACATTACTTTGCATTAACAACTCAACGTGCTTGAGAGACCATTCTGGATTCAACAGCATTTGTTGTTGGCCTATATTTTTGATCACTTATGGTCCAATCTGAAAGATTTCCAGACTAGGTACTTCTGTTGGTTGGGTGGTAGGCATCATGACCTTTGTCCTGAGTTCCCCCAAGGTTTGGTATTATTTTTACCACACATTACTTTATGTGTATATTGTATTGCAGTCAAATATAGCCAACAATTTTGATTTTGTTTTTTGCATGATCTAGTAGAGCCATGTAGTCCAATTCCATAGCTGTTTATGGCTTCAGTGAGGGACTCAGTAATCAGTCTGCATTGTACAAAGAGGTCGTCACCCTGGACCACCATAAAAGAGGGTGAAGTTTTATTTTTGACATCTAGCGTGAAAACGCTTTTTTTGTTGTGATAGGTTACTATTGCTACAAGTGTCACTAGGGGTTTGAGGACAGTATTTATTTTAAATTTGTAGTTCTGACTGGTTCACATGATTGTTTTACCAATTACACACCCCTGGATGGTCCTTGTTAAAGTGAAGTTGTGCCAACAATCAGTTTCTTCATCCTTGCAGGATTTAGTAATCTCCCCATTGTAGGTACTTGGGTCCAAGGTGGTATTGTTGTAATTGCCGAGATTCTTTTGGTGACAACACAAAATGAGAGGATTTTGTTTGTTACATTTCCGCTCTACAGTGGGACAGAGTTTTGCTGAGATGTCGGGTGAATTTGAGTTGTCGAATTTAGATCTAAAATGTTTCCATGAACTGTAATTAAAGAGACTTTCTTATGGTTAGATCCTTCTACCTTTCTGCATCCATCTTTAATTTTTTCTCCAATTGTACCATTCAGGACTCTAACCTAATCCTTCCTATCCCACTTCCATTCATTTGGGCAATGCACTTACTACAGTAGCTAAACTTGGAAAGCAGTCTTTGGGATATGGTCCTAGAGAAATAGTGTATCTGACAGTGGCTTCAGACCAAGGCTGTTGAGCGAATGAAGGACCCTGCACTCCGATTCAATGTGAATCACGCTAGAGCCATTTATTACAGAAACAAGCCTCCTTACATATGCAACTATTCTCTCATCACACATCCACGCTCCAAGCATGCATTCACTAATTGGATATCATCTGTCCACGCGCTGTCCACGTGCTGAAGTCTCACTGCTGATCCATTGATTTACGTCCATTGATTTACGTCATGTTGAGGCCTTGGTATTGTAGAACTGCTTCTCTCCCATGGCAGGTCCTGTTTTCAGCTCTCTGAGTTGGCCCTGAAATTCCTTTGGGCCTGGCTAGCTCAATAACAAATCTCCATCTAACAGAAACCCCTCCACACAAGGCCATTTAGCATATTTTTGGTTATGAGTAGGTGAGAGGATGCAGAAAAGTATTAGTAACCCAATTATACTTTTGGTCATCTTGACAAACTAGGCCTTCAGATTCGATTATTGGATGATTCACGTTATTCTCTGTGTCCCTCGGAGTTCCCCTGAAAAAAGGAAAACAAACAGGGCTCGCCTCTTTGAGGCAAAAATAATTAAAATGATGGAATTATCTAATGGATGTATATCTGATATTCCTTGCCCAGGGCATTGGAAGCTACCTATGAATTTGGATTTAAAGGGGTTTTCAATACCAGTGGTACACTTCCCACAGGGGGAGGTTCCACCAGGACTGGCTGTCCTGGGTAATGGGCTGGATCCTTGGAATCATTTGGTCCCTTTAGAAAGGGAATCTAGGAAGGGGCTTTTGGGCAGGAAGTGGTGATTTTGGGGCATCCATTTACACCTCACCTGTCATTTACACCTGTGACAGCTTGCCACAGACAAGTATCCCAATTACCCTCATGAGGTTTCAAAAGCCGTTTTAAGAGGCCGTTTGTTCTTTCTACAATTCCATTACCTTGTGGGTGAAATGGGGTGTGAAAAATCCATTTAATCCCTTCACTTTGTGCCCAATCTTGTACAACTTTGGCAGTGAAATGGGAACCGTTGTCAGACTGCATTTCTTGTGGCTTTGGAAAAGTTCCAAGCCATTCTTGCAATGGTTTCACAGTGTTTTCACCTGTAGCTTTGCCAAATCTTCAGCTTGTACTGATCCTGATGTTATTTGCACTCTCACCAGTACGAAGTGCTTGCCTCCTGATTGCTTAAAAGGGTCAGTGTAATCCACCTGCCAGGCATCCCACTAAGCTTCACCCTCCCTCAAATGCAGGGGGTTGTCTTCTAAAGGGCCTTTCTAGCTGTCTCCGACATTGTTTGCAGGTCGACATGCAGGTTTTACACATTTCTCTGGTGATGGGCCAGTCAGAGCTTCACCATACAAGTCTTTAGCTCCGGTGTGCTTGCGTTTCACATGTAACCATTCTAACAAGCGTTCCCAGTCTTCTGAAATTTGGTCCTTTTATACAGGGGCCAGTCTTGCTAATCCATCAGCTCAGTTATTCCATTCTCCTGTGGATCCCCCATCTACCTGATGAGAAGCCACCCAGCCCAGAGCAAAGTTTCCCTTTCCAGCAATACTTAAGATTTCTTGCCATTTTTCCTTTTGCCACACTGGAATCCTATTAACTTCCCATCCGTTCTGTTCCCAGAAAGGAAGCCACTTGGTACAGCCCTTAAACACAGCCTAAGAGTCAGTATAAATGTGGACAGGAGAAGCAGTTTGTGCTTCCTGTTGGAAAAGACTCCATACTGCAATTAATTCACCTACTTGTGCACTACCCTCTCCCTCTGTTATAATCTGTTCATCGCAATGTTATAGTTAGCTGCATTTTGCTTTGTAAACTGTATCCAAGATTCTTACCTTATCTTAAAAACTATGCAGGTTGTATATGAGTTTCATATTTTAGAGAACTAAAAGTTAGTACTTATCTTATCTCGAGAAGATAGGATGTGCTGAGAAGGTACATTTACTATCATCCAAGAATTTATATAATTTTGTGAAGAGTGCGCATGTGCTGTGATGAAAGGTGAAAAGTACACTAGTGATGAAGACTACTTACTTCATCCTGAAGACCCCCAAAACGACCACCAGAGGACACTGCGCATGCTTAGGGTAGTTCCAAGGTGTTGCAATGAATATGCAGTATACACGCTGTAACTCTAATGAATATGTATGTAACCAAACTGTATAAATGTAGTAGAGTTCAAATCAGTGGTCGAAGCCAGCTTTGGGTGCGAACCCCTGGTTTCCCAGCGCTGAAATAAAGCACCGCATATAACTACGCCTGTGGTTATGTGTCCTGATTGCTAACAACAAGAGGTATGGAGTGCTGCTGCCCTGTATTTCCACACCTTTCCTTCTCTTTTAGCAGAAGCACCAGTAAACCAAGCACTAACTCACTGATCATGAGAAAAGGGAGTTGCGACTTGGGTTACTGAGGCAGGTTTATCTTGGTCATTGTTTAAGCTCTCCATTTCTTGTATAGCTAGATTTTTTAAAGCTCCTTCAGATACTGAGAAAATGCTACAATAGTGTTCAATCTGAGCATGACACTTCCACACTGAGGCCTTTTGGGCCACCCCATCAGGAGGAGGGGTCCCAGAAGTGAATGTTTTTATGACTTTAAATGGGCCTCTTAATACGATAGGCTGCTGTTGTGCAATCTTCTCTGCTTCTACCAGAGCCAGGCTAACAACAAACACACCTTTCTCCCAAGACACTGGGAGTTAAAGAGAGAATGGGCATCTATTACCACTCTTTGTTCTCACATTTCTTGTATAACTGGTTTGATACCTCCCTTGGCACGCAGGGGAAGGGGGTATTGTTTGGCATTAGAAACTTGGCTGTATGGTGCAGTTTGAAGTATTTTTTGCATAACGTCTGTTAACTCTAAGACACTGAGTACACAGAAACGTCCCGTCAAGTGAGAAACCCCAAACCTTTTAGTACCTTCTTCACTCAGGGCAGAAATCTGTGCACCGGTATCGATTAAAAAAGTTACATGAGAATGCTTTGAACTCACTATAGCTGTGATCAATAAATCTCCCCTTTTTGTGTGTGTGAGCTGTCGGATATAAATCCATCCTCCATTCCTCCTCTCACCATTAGGGAATGGAAGTTCTAATTTCCCTGTTTCTGGGAGAGACTCTGGAAGTCCCCTTATGGTTGTGGAGTCTCCTTCTCTGGAGACATTCAAGACCCACCTGGACATGTTCCTGTGCCACCTCACCTGGGTGTTCCTGCTCCAGCAGGGGGATTGGACTGGATGATCTTTTGAGGTCCCTTCCAATCCCAAACATACTGTGATACTGTGATACTGTGAAGGGAGTTACTGGCAGCATCACTGGGGATTCGTATTCAGGAATCAATTTTCTTTCATGTGTTATTTACAAGCAGGCTGCGTTGTGTACGCTTTCTAGCATTTGATCAGGTGTGCTAGTGATTGCCAGGGACTCTCCCCCACTTAGGGATATGCGCCACACGCACTCCAGATTCTTTAGGGAGGCGACCATACCCTTTCTTTAGCTTGGCCAGCACAGTGGCAGTGTAAGGTGTTTGCTTAGTTGTAATGTGAGAGTCAGTATCCTCTTCATTAGTTTGATTTGTTGGATACTTTTCTCTTCCAGCTCCCACTCCCTCAGCACTTCTGTGTTTTTTAAACGTTCCTTTAGAGTAGCTTTTAATGAGCTGTTTTCTTCCATCTCTTTTTCTAATTGCTGAAAACAGTTTTCTAATTGTTGTTCTAAACTGAAGGTAGTTTTTTGCAAAACACGCACTAGATTTTCAAGGGATATTAAAATTTTGCTTTCATTACTACGTTGCCTGAGGTGATCTTCAGTTGCTGCTACTAGGCTGGCTCCTAGGACAGCACAGGCTACAGCTTTATCTTTATTTGATCTAAACTTAGACTTAGTCTGTAAAGAAATCACTCAGTCGACTACACTCTGTAAATTAGCCCAGTTATCACAAGCCCATTCTTCTCCAGCTACAGAGGGTCGAGCCCCATACTTTGCTAAAAGTGTGCAGAGTCTTGATCTTTTGCTAACAAAAAATCTTGATTATCAGCCTTTTCAGTCATTCTTATTACGAAGGGGCGTAACTCACTCTGGGAAGGCACAACTCAGTTACAAAGCCACAGCAACAGCTGCGTCACCCTTCTCTTTCTCGAGTGGTTGAAGGGGCCGAAATCTGCTATGGGGAGGCTCAACGTAGTTAAACTAACATACAAGATTACCCCTTCACTCTCCCTAGCGGAAAATTCTCATCAACGTGAGAGCAACACCCCTTTTGCACCTGGAGAACTTCTGGTTTGATTCCAGGAGACAGAGCCCTCGACTCGGGTTTGGGGTGCTCTACGCCAAGGTGTGTGTGGTGTGCGGGAGATCTGAATCGTCCCGCTTGCGTTCTGGACACTTCTCACCGATCACGGCGTAGGGCCAGGTGCGGCTGGAGTGAAATGTCCTTCCCCTGATACAGAACAGACATCCCCTGCACCGCTCTGTTTCCCAGAATCCTGTCTGTGATGCCAATTTAATGTCACAGTCCATTCGGTGATGGACTCGTGATGGTTCGTTGACCTTGATCTCGAAGCGCAAAATTAAGGCAACCAAAATTCCAATGAGTTATAATTCAATCAAGCACTGTTACTTTATTATTTTGCCCATAAAGCGGTACATGATAGAGTAGAGAGAAAGGGAAAGGGAAAAAAAGAGGTGGAAAGAGGGTTGGTTGGTTGGGTACCACCACGGGCCCGCCTATGGTCCAAGGTCCCAAGCAGCGTCCTGCTGGTCCTCTGTCGTGATCCGTGATCCTCTGGTGGGAAGATCTTCACCATGTCCCTTTGGGAGTAATCTTTTATGCTTCTTCACCCCCTCTCGCTCCCATTGTTTGAGGCCAATCTCCACCTTTGTTTCGCAATCCAGGCTTAACTGCTCAGGCTCAAAAAGTCCCCGCTCTGCTTGCCAGGACCCATCTGTGCCTGCATGGCCTCACATTCAGGGGTCTCTTTCTGGTCCATTGGGTGACCTCAGGACCCTTGGCGAGCTTCTAGGCATGCTCTTCTTGGTTGGCCTTTGTTTGAGGGAGGAGGTGGGGCAGGTGTGACTGAGGCAGCAGGTGAGAACACATCTTCTGCATGGCAGCTGTTGTCCCCGGGTCGGAGAGACCCGTGTAACAATCCCTTTTAGGAGGCAGAGGCAAGTTTGGCTGAGGCAGCAGGTGATTCCACACAGCAACCATTGTTACCGGTACCCCCGGGTTGGAGAGACCTGTGCAACACAATTGTTCTCCTTAGGCTTCTCTCTAAGTCACTGTCCATCTGTTCTTTCTGTCAGGGCCTCGGTTCTCCTAGTCCCTGATGGCAAATGTTTCAGGCAAATACTGTTCCATCTTCAGGCCAGCTCTTACAGTTGGTCACTGGAAGAGGTTCCACCAGGAATTGGTCATGACTCCAAGCCTGCCAGAGTTCAAGGAGCATCTGGACAATGCTCTCAGTCTTATAGTCAATTTTAGGTCACCCTGCAAGGAGCAGGGAGTTTGACTCAATGATCCTTATGGGTCCCTTCTCACTCTAGATATGCTATTATTCTATATTCTTCAATCTCAAGACACATTTGTGTCTCTGTATGTGTTTGTCTGTTTCTGGGGTAATTGGTGTGCAGAAATTGGGTTTGCTAATGATACTGAAAAGTTGGAAAAAAACCCCTCTTTAACACTGTGTTGAAGTGTTAAAAAGCAGCACTTCTATTGCAGTGCACCAGACGCTCAGAGGAGTGTTCCTCTAATCAAGCACGGGCATGACTCACACTTCTTAGTATTTATTACATATACCTATTGCATGTTCATTTGTTTCTACCACTTCCTTCATGCATTAAACATCAATTATTTACATAAGCCTACCCCATCTTTGGTATTCCAGAGTCTTCATCAGGGTCACTGGTGTCCCTGGTGTCCTTGCAGCTGCTGCCCTCCCAGGGTCGGCTCCTTAACCTGATTTCTAGAGTGTGTGTGTTGTTGGTTCTTACTGCTACTCAGCAACAGTCATGCAGCTCTTTCTGCATTTAGTGGAACATTCTGCTTTTCCAGCTTGCAAGCCCAGGACATCCCGCTTTGCCTCATGTCCAGTCTCTACCGAGCTGTTGTTTCTCTATTAAGTTCCTGTTACATTAGGCCTAGGGTTTTCTAAAAGATTTTTGTTCCTCTTATCACCTGTGCAACATCAACATGCCATGTACAAGGCTCATGTGCCCTGTGCAAGGTCCACACAGCACGTGCAATGCCAACATGCCCTGTGACAGGCTAATGTACCTCGTGCAAGACCAACATGCCCTGTGCAAGGTCCACACATGCCGTGCCACACCAAAATGACCTGTGCAAGGCTAATGCACCCTGTGCAAGGCTCACATGCCCTGTGCAAAGCTACTGTGCACCATGCAAGACTAACATGCCCCATGTGACACCAACCTGCCCTGTGCAACACTGACATTGAATCATAGAATGTCAGGGATTGGAAGGGACCTGGAAAGCTCATCTAGTCCAATCCCCCCATGGAGCAGGAACACCCAGATGAGGTTACACAGGAAGGTGTCCAGGTGGGTTTTGAATGTCTGCAGAGAAGGAGACTCCACAACCTCCCTGGGTAGCCTGTTCAGTGCTCTGTTACCCTCACTGAGAAGAAGTTTCTTCTCAAGTTTAAGTGGAACCTCATGTTCCAGCTTGATCTCATTACCCCTTGTCCTATCATTGTTTGCCACCGAGAAGAGCCTGGCTCCATCCTCGAGGCACTCATCCTTTGTATATTTGTAAACATTAATAAGGTCACCCCACAGTCTCCTCTTCTCCAAACTAAAGACACTCAGCCCCCTCAGCCTTTCCTCACCCGGGAGATGCTCCGCTCCCTTCAGCATCTTTGTTGCCCTGCGCTGGACTCTCTGCAGCAGTTCCCTGTCCTGCTGGAACTGAGGGGCCACAACTGGACACAAGATTCCAGGTGTGGTCTCCCCAGGGCAGAGTAGAGAGGAAGGAGAACCTCTCTCAACCTACTAACCACCCCAGGATGCCATTGGCCCTCTTGGCCACAAGGGCCCAGTGCTGGCTCATGGTCACCCTGCTGTCCCCAGGACCCCCAGGTCCCTTTCCCCTACGCTGCTCTCTAATAGGTCATTCCCCAACTTACACTGAACCTGGGGTTGTTCCTGCCCAGATTCAAGACTCTACACTTGCCCTTGTTCTATTTAATTAAATTTTTCCCCTCCCAGCTCTCCAGCCTGTCCAGGTCTCTGATGGCAGCACAGCTTCCAGTGTCACCCACTCCTCCCAGCTTGGTGTCACCAGCAAACTTGCTGACAGTCACTCTATTCCCTCATCCAGGTCATTGATGAATATATTGAACAGTACTGGCCCCAGCACTGCCCCCTGAGGCACTGCACTGGATCCAGGCCTCCAACCGGACTCTGCCCCATTGACCACGACTCTCTGGCTTCTTCCCTTCAGCCAGTTCACAGTCACCTCACCACCTGCTCATCCAGACCACACTTCCTCAGTTCAGCTGTGAGGATGCTGTGGGAGACTGTGTCAAATGCCTCACTCAAGTCAAGGTAGATCACATCCACCACCCTGCCATCATCTATCCACCTCGTTATATCTTCATAAAAGGTTATGAGGTTGGTCAAGCACAACTTTGCCTTGGTGAAGCCATGCTGACTGTCCCTAATGACCCTCTTATCCCTGATATGCCTTGAGATGGCACCAGGGAGAAGTCGTTCCATCAGTTTCCCAGGGATGGAGGTGCGGCTGACCGGTCTATAGTTCCCCGGCTTCTCCTTCTTGCCCTTTTTGAAGACTGCAGTGACATTTGCTTTCCTGCAGTCCTCAGGCACCTCTCCCGTTTCCCAAGACTTGGCAAAGATGATGGAGAGTGGTCCAGCAATGGCCTCAGCCAGCTCCCTCAGCACCCACGGGTGCATCCCATCCGGACCCGTGGATTTATGGGTGTCCAGACTGCCTGACTGCTCCCTAACCCAGTCCTCATCCACCCAGACAAACTCCTCCATTGTCCGGCCTTCCCCTGGGGCCTCAGCGGTGCGGGATCCTCAGGACAGCCCCCGGCAGAGCAGACAGAGACAAAGCAGCATTCAGTAACTCTGCCTTCTCTGTATCTTCTGTCACCAGGGCACCCACCTCACTCATCAGTGGGCCTACATCACCTCTGGTGTTAGTTTTATCTGCCACGTATTTGAAAAAGCTCTTTCTGTTGTCCTTGACCCGTCTCGCCAGGTTTAATTCTGAGGCCTCAGCTTTCCTAGTTACCTCCCTACATCCCCTGACAACAGCCTTAGATTCTCCCCAAGTGGCCAGCCCCTCCTTCCATGATCTGTAAACTCTCCTCTTCCACTTGAGCTTGCCCAGCAGTTCCCTGTTTAGCCACACAGGTCTCCTGGCTCCTTCCTTGACTTCCCACGTGTGGGGATGCTCTGATCTTGAGCTTGGTAGAAGAAATCCCTGAATATTAACCAACTATCTCTGGCCCCTTTACCTTCAAGCAGCCTTGCCCATGGGATTTTCTCTAGCAATTGCTTGAAAAGGCCAAAATGCCTCATGCAAGGCCAGTGTACCCCGTGTAAGGTCTGCACACTCCGTGCAACATCAACACACCCTGTGCAAGGCTCATGCACCCCATGCAAGGCTTGCGTGTCTCGTGCAATACCAGTGTACCTCATCCAAGGCTTGTACACCTGGTGTGAAGCTCGCACAGCCTGTCCAAAGCCAGTGTGCCCCGTGCAAGGTCTGCACACCCTGTGCGACATCAACACACCCCATGCAAGTCCTGTGTGCCCTGTGTGATGCCAACGTGCTGTGTGCAAGTTTTGCACAGCCCATGCGGTACTGACTCGCTCTGTGCAATGCTAAAATGCCTCGTGTGAGGCTCATGCACCTTCTGCAAGGCTCGCACGCCCTGCGCTGTGCCAGCACACCCGTGCGACACTGACGGGCCCCGTCTGCCGCCAATGGACCTCATGCGAGGCCACAGCACCAGGGCGTGCACCAGCACTGGCACATTGCTGGTGCACCCAGATGGCACCCCCAGCACCCAGTTCAGCACCCAGTGCCCCCCCCAGCACCCAGTTCAACACCCAATGGGGACACTGGTTGGCCACTTGGGGCTGGGACAGGGAACTATGCTGGGGACACAGGGTGGGGACATGGGCGGGGGTGACACAGGGCAGGGACAGGGCGGGGGAACAGAGGGTGCAGACATGAGGTGGGGACACGGGACAGGGTTGGGACAGGCCCCCCCTCAGCTGCTGTGGAGGCCACTCCGGGGCCGGGGGGTGTCCCTGCCCTGGGTGTCACATCACTGTCCCCTCCCTGATGGGAACTGGCCACGCTGTCAGTGACACCACAGGCCCCAGGCCAGGGGGGTGGATCTGGGGACAGTGACCGTGTCATCCCCACCATGGCCACTGCCACCTCTGCGATGGGGACAGTGATTGTTTCCCTGCTGCCTCTCCCTAGCACAGGGACAGTGATCATGTCACCCCCACTGCCAGCACCGGGACAGGGAAGGGGACAGGGACAGAGGTTCTGTTCCCCCTGGCCACCACTTCCAATCCCCCATCCCACACCTTCTGGGCACCCCCTGCTCCCAGCCCTGGAGTATCCGCAGCTGTGGGTGCTGTGGGGGCTGTGGGGTGTCCATGTGGTGCTGTGGGTGCTGTAGGGTGTCTGTGGGATGCTGTGGGTGTCATGAGGGCTGTGGGTGCTGTGGGGTGTCCATAGGGTCCCCATGGGGTGCTATGGGGTGTTGTGAGTTCTGGGGGTCCCCAAGCGGGTCCAGCAGCAGCTGGATGGTCATGGTGCTGTGACGGTGATGATGATGGCAGCCTTGGCTTGGCATTGGGCCATCAGCACCCACCAGCCCTGCTGTGGCCAGGCCAGGCCATGCGTCACCGCAGCCTCCTGGTGTCACTGGGGGGGACCCCGCTGCTAGGCAGAGGGTGCAGGTGAGGGCTGTGTCCCCACACCCCACTGTGACACATTCCTGATGCCCCATGGACTTGGGGACATGGATAAGGGCACGGGTACACACACCAGGGCTTGGGACATACATGGGGACAAAAATCAGGGCACAGGGACATGCGCAGAGCACGGGGACATGTGTGGGGACACAGACCAGGGCCTGGGGACATGGATGGGGATGTGCAGGGACACACACACCAGAGCTTGGGGACATGGAAGAGGGCACAGGGACATACAGCAGGGCCTGGGGATGTGCATGGGGACACTCACCAGGGCTTGGGGACATGGACGGGAACATGGGGACACCCACCAGGGCTTGGAGACATGCATGAGGAGCACAGGGACATGCATGTGACACACACCACAGCTTGGAGACATGCACGTGGAGACATACCAGGGCACAGGGACACGCACAGGGCCACAGGGACACACACCAGAGCTTGGGGACATGCACAGGGCCAGGCACAGGGACACCCATGGGGACACCTACGGGTCCACCCCTGGTGCCACCCACAGGGACAGCACCAGTCACCATGGGGTGGTGGCCCCGCTGGGCCTGTCCCCTCCTGCAATCAGTGCATAAATAGCAACGTCAGCAGGTGACACGGTGACAGAGGTGTCACAATGGAGCTGGCCGGGTCCCTCAGCTTCCTCCTGCTCTTCCTCCTCCTCCTCTTGCTGCTGCTGCTGATGGGGAAGGGGCGGCAGGGGGGGCACCCACTGCCCCCCGGGCCCCCTGCGCTGCCACTGCTGGGAAACCTGCTGCAGCTGTCCCCAACCAGGACCCTGGAGGGGCTGCTCAAGGTGAGGACATGGGGGACATGGGGGGACATGGCAGGGACATGGGGACCTGCTGCAGTTGTCCCCAGCCAGGACCCTGGAGGGGCTGCTCGAGATGAGGACATGGGGGACATGGGGGGACATGGGCACCTGCTGCAGCTGTCCCCGACCCGGACCCTGGAGGGGCTGCTCAAGGTGGGGACATCATGGGGACATTTGGGGACATGGCAGGGACATGGGGACCTGCTGCAGCTGTCCCCAACCAGGACCCTGGAGGGGCTGCTCAAGGTGGGGACATCATGGGGACATTTGGGGACATGGCAGGGACATGGGGACCTGCTGCAGCTGTCCCCGACCCGGACCCTGGAGGGGCTGCTCAAGGTGGGGACATCATGGGGACATTTGGGGACATGGCAGGGACATGGGGACCTGCTGCAGCTGTCCCCAGCCAGGACCCTGGAAGGGCTGCTCGAGATGAGGACATGGGGGGACATGATGGGACATGGGGCGACATGGGAACCTGCTGCAGCTGTCCTCAACCTAGACCCTGGAGGGGCTGCTCAACGTGGGGACATCATGGGGACATGGGGGGACATGGCAGGGACATGGGGACCTGCTGCAGCTGTCCCCAACCAGGACCCTGGAAGGGCTGCTCGAGGTGAGGGGAGCAGGGGAGTTTGGGTGTCACCCGATGTCCCCTCAGCTCAGCCAGACGTACAGTCGCATGTTCCTGGTATGGCTGGGGACACGGCAGGTGGGTGAGTGACACAGGTGTCCCCTGGTGTCCCCCCAGCTGCGTGAGAACTACGGGCCGATGTTCACGGTGTGGCAGTGGGTGGGTGGGTGACACGGTGGGTGACACGAGTGTCCGTGGTGTCCCCAGCTCAGTGAGAAGTACGGCCCTGTGTTCACGGTGTGGCTGGGGACCCGGCGGGTGCTGGTGCTCTGTGGACACGCCGCGGTGCGCGAGGCGCTGGTGGACAACGCCGAGGCCTTCGCCGGGCGTGGGCGCCTGCCCACCCTGGAGAGCACCTTCCACGGCCACGGTGCGCGGGGACACGGGGGGTGGGACTCCAATGGTGGCACACTGACAGTGGTTGGACCCCCGTGATATTCTCCCCGTGCAGGGTGATGACCCACCCAAGGGTGCTACCCACCGCCTATGGGTGCTGACCCCCCTGTCCCCTCCTCATGGGTGCTGCCCCCCCATGTCCCCTCCCCAGGATGCTGTTTCCCCAGGGGTGCTGACCCTCCGTGTCCCCCCCAGGGGTGGTTTTCGCCAACGGGGAGCGCTGGCGGCAGCTGCGCCGCTTCTCGCTCTCGGTGCTGAGGGACTTCGGGATGGGCCGGAAAAGCATCGAGAGCCGCATCCAGGAGGAGGCGCAAGCGCTGCTGAAGGAGCTGCGAGACACCCGGGGTACGGAGGGGTCAGGGTGGGGGACACACACCCCGGGGTGCTGACACCCCCAAAAAATCCTCCTGCCCCCATTCAACTCCCCTGTACCTGCTGAGCTGCACTCAGGTTATGGAGTGGGGCTGAGGGGGTTTGGGGAGGTCTGGGTGGGTGGGGGGTCAACCTTGGGTGCTGACCGCCTCCCCAAAATACCCATTTCCCCAGAGAAGCCGTTTGACCCCACGTACCTGCTGAGCTGCGCTGTGTCCAACATCATCTGCTCCATCGTGTTCGGGAACCGCTTCGACTATCGCGACAGCGAGTTCCTGGAGCTGCTGCGGCTCATGAACGAGAGTTTCCGGGAGATCAGCACCCCCTGGGCGCAGGTGGGGGGGCTGCAATGGGGGGGATGACGGGGCTGCAATGAGGGAAGGGGGCAGTGAATTGGGGGGTCTGGATGTGCGATGATGAACCAGAGTTTCTGGGAGCACCCAGTTTCTGGGTGCATGTGGGGTCAGGGGGTGCATGGGCTGGGTGGTGGGGGTTGGGGGAGGTTTGATGATGAGCAACAGGTTTTGGGAGCTCAGTACCCTGGGTGCAGGTGAGAACTGGGGGATGCACAGCATGGCTGGGGGGGTTCTGGAGGTGTCATAGGTGTGCATTGCGGGGGGTGCAATAGGTAGAGGTGTCAGCGGGTGCAATGACTTTTTGGGAGCTCAGCACCCCTGGGGGCAGCTGGGACCCCAAGGGGTGGCTGGGGGGTGCCCAGGGAGTGCGGGGGGGTCTGTGTCACGGTGGTGAAGTGGAGAGACTACAGGGAGGTGTAATGGGGGTGGTTGGGGGATGCAATGGTGATCAAGAGTGTCTGGACCTCCCCGTCTCTGGGTGCAGGTGGGACAGGCAGGATTCACGGGGTGCCTGGAGGGGCCTGGCGGCTTCCTGGGGTGCAGGGTGGTGTCTGTGGGACAAGTGACATCTATCTCCCCCTGACCAGGTGTACGACATGGCAGAGACGCTGATGCAGCATATGCCGGGCCCGCACCGGCGCATCCCCGTGATGCTGGGGCGGATGCGCAGCTTCATCGCCCGGAGGGTGCGGGACAATGCGGCCTCGCTGCAGCCCGGGGCCCCCCGCGACTTCATCGACTGCTTCCTGCAGCACATGGAGAAGGTGGGGGGCACCGACACCCTGGGAGGGGGGGTCACCTGCACCCCTTGGGGCCCCTTTGCACCCAGTTTACTTGTGCAAAACTTCAGCTGCTCCTGTGACACGGGGAGATCCCCTCCACCCTGGGGCGCTCCTGTGTGCCTGGGGTGATCTCCTGCACGCCGGGGGAGGCACCTGCAACCCAGCGGGGGTCACGTGCAGCATGGGATGCTCCTTTGCACACAGAGTGCTCCTGCTCACCCACGTCCCCTGAGCGCCCTGGGCTGATGCACCCAGAGGTGTTCATGCGCACCCAGCTCACTTGTGCAAAACCTGGGGTGCTCCTGTGCACTATGGGGCGCTCCCTGCACCTCCACATTCCATGTATGTGTGTCCCCCCAGGAAAAGTCAAACCCCTCCTCGGAGTTCACGCTGGAGAACCTGGAGCTCACCACCCTCAACCTCTTCTTTGCCGGCACCGAGACCGTCAGCTCCACCCTACGCTACGGCTTCCTCATGCTCATGAAGCACCCGCACGTGCAGGGTGAGCGGGGTGCATCCCACCCAGCCCCAGCTCACCCGTGGGGACCCTGTCACTCCCTGATACCCATGTCCTGCTCGGCACTGCAGAGAAGGTGCACGAGGAGATCGACCGGGTGATCGGCCGCGATCGGGCGCCCGCTCTGGAGGACCGGGGCCGGATGCCATACACGGATGCCGTGATCCACGAGATCCAGCGCTGCAGCGACCTCATCCCCCTCAACGTCCCCCACTGTGTCACCCGCGACATCGTCTTCCGTGGCTACTTCATCCCCAAGGTGCCGGTGGTGTGCAGAGTTCTCTGCGCACACTGCCTTTCACAAAGCGCTCTCTGCACGCTTCCATGCCTGCACTGCCCCATGCGCCCTTGCTGCATGTGTGCTTCCTTGTGCGCCCTGCCTCGCTTGCACGGCTCCCTGCACACTTGCTGCGTCCCCGTGCACACTTGCTTCTTCACACACTCTGCCTTGTTGGCACTGTCCTGTGCCCATCCCCCGCTAACACGGCTTCGTGTGCACTTGCTGCACATGTGCTGTTCTGTGCATGCTGCCCCATTTGCACAGTTCCATGCAAGTGTGCTGCATGCTCCATGCACGCTTGTTGCATGCACGCTTCCCCGTGCACCCTGCTCCATGCTCACTTGCTGCACATGTGCATCTCTGTGCACACTGCGCTGTGCACACCTGTGCATGAGTGCTGCTCCATGCCTGCTGCTGCACGTACGCTGCTCCATGCACATTTGCTGTATGCATGCTGCTCCATGCATTCCTGCTGCATGCACGTTTCCCTTTGCATGCTGCCCCACGCACACTTGCTGCACGCGTGCTTCTCTATGCACATTTGCTGCACACACACTTCCCTGTGCACACGTGCTGCACACTGCCCTGTGTCCCCCCCCACCGCATGTACCCTCTGACTCCCCCAGGACACCGACGTGTACCCGCTGCTCAGCTCCGTCCTGCACGACCCCTCCGTCTTCAAACACCCCAACGCCTTCGACCCAACGAATTTCCTGGACGAGAGTGGCCGCTTCAAGCGCAATGATGCCTTTGTCCCCTTCTCCTCAGGTAGCCCCGGCACTGAGGGTGGGGGCCCTGCACCCCTGGCTCCCCCTGACCCCCTTGTGTCCCTGCAGGGAAGCGGCTGTGCCTGGGTGAGGGTCTGGCGAGGATGGAGCTGTTCCTGTTCCTCTGCACCATCCTGCAGAACCTGCGACTGCAGCCACTGCAGCCCCCGGAACAGCTGTCGCTGGAACCACTGGTGTTCGGCTTCACCAAAATCCCCCCCTTCTACCAGCTGCGCATGGTGCCGCGCTGACCCCCTCCCACACCGAGACCTCCCCAGACCAGGAACATCCCCCTCCAGCACCCAAACTGCCCCCCCCCACACTGAGACCTCCCCAGGACTGGGAAATCCCTCTGTTATTGGGAACCCCTCAGCACCAGGACCCCCTGGTACAGGGAGCCCCGCAGTACTGGGAACCCTTCCTGGTACTGGGACCCCCCCAGCATTGAGAACCCCTGCAACAGGACCCCCCCAGCACCAAGACCTCCCCCAGCATTGGGACACCACCCAGGTACCAGGATTCCCCCAGCACCATGAACCCCTTGCAGCACTAGGACCCCCCCAGCATTAGGAACCCCTTTGGGCACCAGGGCCCCCCTTGCACCAGGAACCTCCTCCCAGCACTAGGACCCCCACAGCATTGGAATCCCCCTTCAGCATTCACACCACCCCAGCACCAGGACCTCCTAATATAGGAACCCCCAAGCACTGGGAACCACCCCCTGGGACCTTTACCTCCCCTGGAACCAGGACATCCCCCCAGCATTGCAAACACCCCCAGCACTGGGACCCCACTGGCACCCAGGTCCCCTGGCACAGGGACCTCCCGAGCACCAGGAATCCCTCTTGCACCAGGACCCTGCCCCAGCACTGAGAACCCCCCTGGCCCCGGGATCCCCCAGCATCGGGACCCTCCAGCAGTAGGACCCCCTGACATTTGGAACTCCATCCCAGCACTGAAAACCCCTCTGCACCATTGGGACACCCCCCCACACACAGCAGGAACCCCTCCTGGCACCAGGACCCCCAGTACTGGGACCCCACTCTGATACTGGGACTCACTCCCCAGCATTGGGAACCCCTTTGGCACCAGGACCCCCTCCAAGCATTGAGCCCCCCATAAAGTCTCTTGTGAACTCAGCAACTGTGTCATCACTGGGGGGACACAGGGGATCCTGATCATCATTCTGGGGGGACATGGGGTGGGGGGCACAGAACCTGCCTTCCCCAAGAACCCAGTGGGGTGCAGAGCTGTGCAAAACATTGAAGGAACGTGCAAGGCCCTGAGCAAGTGTGCAGGGAGCGTGCAACAAGAGTGCAAAGCCATGCAGAGCCGTGCACAGCCATGCAAAGCCCCCAGCCAAGCACACAGAGCTGTGCAAATACCTGAGCAAGTGTGCAGGGAGCGTGCAACAAGAGTGCAAAGCCATGCAGAGCCGTGCACAGCCATGCAAAGCCCCCAGTCAAGCACACAGAGCTGTGCAAATACCTGAGCAAGCGTGCAGGGAGTGTGCAGAGCTGTGCAAATCCCCAAGTGAGTGTGCAAAGACCCAAGCACTGTACAGAGCTGTGCAGTTGTGCAAAGCCCCTGTGAGTGTGCAAAGCCATGCAGAGTTGTGCAGAGCTGTGCAAAGCCCCAAGCTGAGCATGCAGAGCCGTGCAAAGCCCTGAGTGTGCAGATCTGTGCAAAGCCCAAAGTGAGTGTGCAAAGTCATGCGTATCCATGCAAAGCCCCGAGTGAGCATGCACAGAGCATTCAAATCCTCAAACGAGTGTGCAAAACCCCAAGTGAGTGTGCAAACCGTGCAAAGCCCTGAGAGGGTGTACGCAGAACGTACCCCCGAAACCCAGAGTGTCCTCAGCCTGTTCCCCCTTGTCTTCTTCCAACTCATTAGCTCTGTCCTCATTAAGCAACCCCAATTAATCCCTGATGCTTGATTGCACAATGTCCTGGATTATTAATCACCCAACACATGTGGTGATTAATCATTATTAATCATTAATTCCACAACATTCTCAATTAACAATCAATAACTGCATGATGAGCTTTGTTATCAACTATTAATTGCCTGATGCTCTTCATTAGTGCTCATTAATTTTCTACACATCATTGATTATGGATCACCCAACATGCTTCATCGTTAATTACTGCCTGCATCAGTTCTGATTAATTGCAAGGTGTGCTTAATTAGTGGTAATTGATCATCTGACATGCTTCATCATCAATTATTGACAGCGCTGTGTTTAATTATTGACAATTGTGCTGCTAATTGCACCATGTCCTTTGCCCTTGCGTATCAATTTCTGGTTAATCATTGTTTACCCCAGTTAATCATGGGGGGCAGGGTTAATGACTGACCACAGGATCACAGAATCCTTTCAGTTGGAATAAACCCCCAAGATCACCAAGTCCAACCATTAACCCAGCCCTGGGGCTGCCCCATGTCCTGAGAACCTCATGTCCGTCTGTCCAGCCCTCCAGGGATGGTGACTCCAGCACTGCCCTGGGCAGCCTGTTCAATGCCCCACAGCCCTTTGGGGAAGAAATTGTTCCCACATCCAACCTCAACCTCCCCTGGCGCAACTTGAGGCCGTTTCCTCTGCTCCTGGCGCTTGTTCCTGGGGAGCAGAGCCCGACCCCCCTGGCTCCAAGCTCCTTTCAGGCAGTTCAGAGATCAGAAGGTCCTGTTCTCCAGCTGAGCCCCCAGGTCCCTCAGCCGCTCCATCACACTTGTGCTCCAGCTCCTTCCTCAGCTCCGTTCCCTTCTCTCCACTCGCTCCAGCACCTCAAGCTCTTTCTTGGCATGAGGGGCCCAAAACTGCCCCCAGGATTTGAGGTTTGTCCTCCCCAGGTCCCAGCACTGGGACGGTCGCTGCCCTGGGCCTGCTGGCCACACCAGTGCTGATACAAGCCAGGATGCTGGTGGCCTCTTGGCCACCTGGGCACACGCTGGCTCATGTTCAGCTGCTGTTGACCGAACAAATGTGTTGCTTGAAAAGTGAGTTGTGTTTGTTCCATCTAGAATTTCTCACCTATCATGTATTTGTTATTCAGGAGCACCCTAATATTCCTAAGTCACGTGAAATACTGAGAAAAAACAGAGCACAGACTTCATCCTAACACTTTGTGCTGTTATCCCCTTAGAATGTGCAGAGCTGAGCTGACAAGTGAGATCATGTCACCTTGAGAGAAGTTCAGCTGAAATAACGCTTCCTAAGTTTCATAAAGCGTATTTGGGGGGGAAGTGGGGTGGTGGCGCATGGAACTCAAAGTGCTCGTTTGACATCTAATGGAGAAATTTTGCGAACAAACGGTAGTTTTCTACTAAAGATAATATTGTTTCTGCCTGTTAATTTCTACATTTTGATTGTAGACGCCAATAGCTTTGTCACTGGTTCCTCAAGAAATAATCTTGGAATCTCTTGCATACAGCCAGTTGAACAGCTTGTCAGAGGAAATGCAGTAAAATGAGCACACTCTCATTAAAAAAAAGGTTTCATACAAGTTCATCATAGTTTTGCTTCTCTAGTAATACCATTTAGAAGAAAGATTTCAATCAGTACAGAGAATGCCACATTGTGCGTCTAGTGTTGCAAACATCGACACTGAGCATTTATTATTCTGTTATTAAATACAGGTGGATGACAACGTTTGTTTCTTTAGGGAATGTTTTTCAATTTTTTTTTCCCATTGTCTGGAATGCTTCTCCTATTCCTCTTGCCCTTCTTTCCATCCTAGGATGTGTAAATGTAACTTTCTACAATCTCTTCTTCGGGAAAGGGAGTGAAATCCAGGTGTTTACTTTGTTCTAGGGAGCAAATACAGCGGGTTTGACTATTGATATGATTCAGAGCAGCACGTGGAGACAGATGTGTTTGGTGCAGCCTTTTAATGCGATACTTGCAGAATCAAGAGTTAAAAAACCAAACACACACCTTCTCTGGGAGCTGAGTTTCTAAAGGGAATGTGTCTCAGGGTTTTCCCATAGCCAACGATTATTTACTTGAGGGCATTTTATTCCTGACATTCGTCTTCTAGATGGAGTGTTTCAAGTGAAAAACGTGTTTTTCTCTCGTGTGGTGCCCCTGGACCTCAGCACCATTCTCGTGGGAGCGGCAGTGCTGGAAGCTCTGTTTGCCTGGGGAGAGCCCAGGAAGGTTCGTTCCAACTTTAGCCGTGAGGTTGAGAATCTTTTTACTCCATCAGTTCCTGAAGCCGTTTCCATGAAGTAGCAGCTGCCAAAAGTGCCATAACACGACCTGGTCACGCATGTCCCAATGTCAGTGGTCAGCACAAGATCAGGAGAAAATCTTCGAACACTGAAGATTGATTTGGTGCCTCTCACCATCCCATCCTCCTGTGCTGAGGCCATGGCATGGAGGGGCAACATAGCTGGGCAAGAGTGACAGCCCAGGGAGCCAATCAGAGGCCACACCTCAGGTGAGGGGTGGGCACTGCAGCACAGCAGCCTGAGCACCTGGGGGCCAATCAGAGGCTGCCCTCAGGGAAGGGTGGATCCCAAACAGGGCAGAATGACAGCCCAGGGGACCAATCTGGGGCAGCGTCACCCCAGGGAGGGGACTGGCTGCCCTCCCGCCTTGTGCTGGTGGAGGCTGATGAGAGCAGGAGGCGGCTCTGTCTTGGCCAGTCCCAGTTCCGACATGGTGCCCGTGGGGCTGAGCAGCCCCAGACCCTGGTCCTGCTTCCTCTCTTCACCCCTCCCCCAGCTCTGCCCCCTTTCCCCAGGTTCTGGACACCCCGTCTCTGTGGGACCAGACTCAGTGTCACACGATCACAGAACCCCAGCCTGGTTGGGTTGCAGGAGCTCTGCAGATCCCCCAGCCCAAGCTCTGCCCACGCAGAGTCACAGAGCAGATCTCACAGGTCGGTCCAGGCGGTTTGAATGTCTCAGAGGAGACTTCACACCCGCTCTGGGCAGCCTGGGCCAGGCTCTGGCACCTCCCAGCAAAGAAGTTTCTCCTCATATTCAGGTGGAACCTCCTGTATTTCAGTCTGTGCCCGTTGCCCCTCACCCTGGTGTTGGGAACCACTGAACAGAGTCTGGTCCATCCTCTGACACCCACCCTGAGATATTGATCCCGTTGATCACATCCCTCTCAGCTTCTCTTCTCCAGCTCAACAGCCCCAGCTCTCTCAGTCTCTCCTTATCAGAAAAATGCTCCAGACACCTCATCATCTTCATAGGCCTAGCCCTTGTCCTTCTTAAACTGGGGAGCCCAGAACTGGACCCAGAACTGCAGATGTGGCCTCACCAGGGCAGAGCAGGAGGGAAAGATTCACCTCCCTGACCTGCTGGTCACACTCCTCTTAATGCACCCCAGGTACCATTGACCTCTTCGTCACACGGCACATTGTTGATTCGTGGCCAACCTGTTGTCCACCAGAACTCCCAAGGGAAGGACCTCCCTTCCAGCAGGTCCACTCCGACCCTCAGTAGTCCTGGGGGTTATTCCTCCCCAGGTGCAGGACCCTGCACTTGCCCTTGTTGAACTGCTCAGGCATTGATCCCAGCCAGCACAGGTTCGTGAGGGGAAAGTCCTGCTTAACAAACTTAATTTTGTTCCAGGACAAGGTTATGCACCTAGTTGGACAAGGGAAGCCTTGACATGGTCGTTTTGGATTTCCATAAAACTTTGATAGTCCCAAAACTCTCACAGTCCCCCAATAGACAAGATGTCCTGCACACAGCTGGGTAAACACACAGCACAGTGGGTGAGCAATTGGCTGATGGGCTCGGCTCAAAGGGTTCTAGTAAATGGGGTCATGTCAGGGTGGTGACCAGTCACTAACGGGTTCCACAGCAATCCATTTAGGGCTAGCACTCTCCAATGTCTTTGTAAATGACTTAGACTCAGGACTTGAGGGATTGCTTAGCAAGTTTGCTGATGATACAAAATTGGAGGAGCTGTTGACACTCTGGAGGGCACAGTGAACCTGCAGAAGGATCTGGACAAATGGGAGAACTGGGCAATTACCAACTGCATACATTTCAAAAAGAGCAAGTGCTGGATTTTGCAATTGGGACACGGCAACCCTGGCTGTACAGACAGACTGGGGGACAAGGTTCTGGAGAGCAGCTCTGCGAAGAAGGATCGGGGGTTCTGGTCAACAGCAAGTTGACCGTGAGCCAACAGTGCCTCTGGCAGCCAAGAGGGACCCGTGTCCTGGTGCATCCCGCACAGGGTGTCCAGCCAGGCAGGGAGGGGATTGTCCCGCTCTGCTCTGCACTGGGGCGGGCTCACCTGAAGCATTCGCTGTGTGCAGGGCTGGGGACGCAGGAAAAAAAAGGAGATAAAGCTACTGGAGAGTGTCCAGAGGAGGCTATGAAGTTGGCAAAAGGTGTGGAGGGTGGCCTATGAGGAGTGGCTGAAGTCCCTGGGTTTGTTTAGCCTGGAGGAGACGGAGCGCAGGGCTCATGGGGCTGCAGGTTCCTCAGCAGGGGAGCAGGAGGGGCAGGGTGAGCTCTTCTTTCTGTGTCAGTGACAGAATCCAGGGAACGGCAGAAGATGTGCCAGGGAGGGTCAGTGGGACATGAGGAAAAGGTTCTTCCCCCAGAGGTGCTGGACACTGAACAGGCTCCCAGGGAGGTGTCACGGCCCAACCTGACAGTGCTCAAGAAGAGACTGGACACCGTCCTCAGACACACAGTGTGACCTGTGGGGTGTCCTGTGCAGGGACAGCAGTTGGACTCAATGATCCTGTGGGTCCCTTCCAACTCAGGACATTATACGATCCTATGATCCTTTCTCTTTGGTATTTTCCTTTTCATTATCATAGGTATAATTTTTATTATTGCTTATTTTAATTTCAATGTTTAAAATTTTCATCTATTTTTTTAAATTCCAATTATTAAACTTTTTTTAACTGAACCCACAAGTGTTCTGTTACTGTTCTTGTTCACTCCCCCATCCCGCTGCGGGGAGGGAGCGAGCGGCTGCGTGGGGCTCAGTTACTGGCTGGGGTTCAACACGACGGTCCTTTCTGCACCCCTTGTTCCACCCCATGGATGTCAGGCTCAGGTCCCACACGACCCAACACGTCCTCACCAACCACCGTTCCCCTTCCCGCCCTTTGATGCCACACACAGACAGTTGCCCGCAGTCCACAGGCTGCCCCTGTGAAACGTCCATGAAATGTCACAACAGCCATTGAGCTCCTGGAGTCCGTGGCTCTGGGCTCCGTCTGTCCCGTGGCCGCTCCGGGCAGCACAGGTGTCTGTTCCGTGGGGTCACGGGCACCAAACCCAGCTCGGGTGGGAACCAAGAGGGTCCCCTTGTGTTCAGTCCCAAAGCACCATCTGTAGCATCTGCCCGTCCTGTGAGTGCCCAGAGCCTCCTTCTTGGGGCCAAATCCTCATGTTTAGGGTCCCAACATGTCTTTTATCACTCATGACCTCTGCTTAGGGACCACAGTTTCATTTTTAGGTGGAGCTCGTTGCCTGGCAACAACCAACCAGAAGTCTATAGAGAGTCAGTGGACCCAGGACAGCCAATCACATTTGATGAGGTGGGGTGAGTCATGTGACTGATAGGTAACCAGCCAATCAAGCTTCGAGGCCTGCAGGAAAGGTGGTGAGAGTCGAACAGCTTGTCAGCGTTGAGGGGCGGGCTGTGCTGGCTGCACCAATCACGCCTGGCGGGAGTGCAGCACATGGATGATTGACAAGAGGTCTGACCAATCATTTGATGTGAGGAGCCAGGGAGAAATCCCAGACCCAGCACCCGCCATCCTGACAGGGCTGAAGAGGCCCCAGCGTCTAAGCAGCTCCATCGCTGCTCTCTCACGGATGGTGGGAAATGCCCCGCGGCGCTGGTTCCAGCAATGGCCGCGGAGCCGCTGGCCGCGCAGAGCCCAGCCCGTCTGGGCTGCTGGATCGTGGGGATATTGCTGCCCGGCTGGAGAACCTGCTCGTCAGAGTTTGCCACGGAGAAGCCATGTGCCCGAGAGCCGGTCCAGTGAAGAACCCGACCGAACAGCCAGCGGGGATCGAGCTGCCCAGGGTAAAGTGGCTGAGGTAGATTTGCACTGGCAAGATGAAGATGAATTATTGATGGCCCATTGGGCCCACGATGCCTCAGGTCACCGAGGAAGGGATGCGACATATGGATGGGCTCCTGGTTGAGGGGTGGACGTGACCATGGACACTGCTGCACAGGTTATCCACCATTGTGAAACATGCGCTACGATCAAGCAAGCCAAGCGGTCAAAGCCTGTGTGGTATGGGGGGGCGATGACTAAAGTGTAAACATGGGGAGTCCTGGCAAATTGACTGTGTCACACTGGCACAAACCTGCCATGGCAAGAGCTCTGTGCTTACAATGGTGGAAACCACCACCGGATGGCTGGAAACATGCACCGTGCCCCACGGCACTGCCCACAGCACTGTCCTGGGCCTTGAAAAGCAAGTTCTGTGGTGACATGGTGTCACTGGGGAGTAATTGAGGGTTCTGCTCACTGCAGGACAACACTAAGATTTCTTACAGACAGGTGCAACTTCAAGAATCGGTGGCAGGTTAATTCAATTATTTACTTGTATGGGTGAATATGCCAAGCCAGATGCTGCTGACCTTCTCTCCAGGTGCCTGTACCCATTCACAAAGAAAACTGTCAGGATTCTTGCCTCCCTGATAACCATTCACACTGGAGTCTGTGTCCTGGAGCTCCAAACACAAACTCTCAGGCAGGGGTGTATCCGTCACAGTGCAAACCATGAGGATTCTTCTCTCCCTGTTTTGCTCCAGAGTCTGTATTTTAAAGCTCTGAAGGCAAACTTTGAGGGGATGTCTGTAGCCGTTTGCAAAAGTGAACTTTCAGGCATTCCCTTCCTGATGAACGTTCGCTCTGGAGTTCATGTTTAACACTCCAGTGGCAAACGTTCAGGCGAAGGCTGATAACCGTATGCAGAACAGACTTTCAGGAGACTAAATTCTTACAAAAAAAGAAGTGGAGTATAACAGCAGGAGGTCTGGCTCAAGCTGGATACCTGTGCAGAGGTCCCACCCGAGCAAAGGAAAACACTGACCTTTATTTGTCTACAGACCACTCATACCATGATTCAGTCCAATAGCAATCTTTCACTTTTGGATCTTCTTGCTTCTCATTGGATCTTTGCAATGGAGGCACCCCAAAATCAGTTTTAGGTGGATAACAAGTTCCAAAACAGACTTTATTCTGGCCTAAAACAGGCAGCCAACAAACCAACTAGAAACAGGCTTTATACAATTAGTTAACACTCCGACAACATAAAAGACAGGTTCGGATATCAGTTGAGGAGATTATTGGGGTACAGTAAAATAAGAATAATGAGGATCCACAGTGTGCATGCTCACACAAGAAACAAAACCAGACCCCTCTGACTCCAGGGTACCCGCAAGAAATAATCACTTGCCTGGGTTAGGCAAGGACTCATTCAAGGGTATATCCAGTGAAGAGCCACTCACCCGAACGAAGAGGTGAGGGAGTCTCCTCACTGAAGGTAAGGACCAGGCACCCCCGGCTCTGCCAGGACCCAGCTCTGCCCCAGTCCTGTGTTGGTCGGGACTGCCCAAAGAGCACAGGGGTGGGCCCAGGCCTGGCAGCTCTGCCTGCATGGAGCTGTCTGAAAGACAGGGTCTGCAGGGCCCTGCAAAGCTCTGACCGCCCTTGATCCAGCCCTGGGCACATTCTTGGGTTCAGGGCTTTGGCCCTAGATGCCCTCAGCCACTCTGCTCTTCCTTTGCCCTTGCTCAGGCTGATCCAAGTGAGGACAGAAATGATTCCTGTGCTGAGATCCAGATGCCAATCCTCAGACAGCTGCTAGGACATCTCCTCCTATTCCTGTCATTCAAGAAAGAAGAGACCAGCTGTTTGGCTTTGGACATTCTTTGTTTCCTCTTCCAATTCAAGCGTCAGCAACACTGTAAGAGAAGCTGTGGTGCGGTATATCCCTCTGCACATCCACATCAGCCAGTACCTCTGCTTGTCTTCCTGGGTGTTGTGGTGGACCCTTCTCCTGCTTGCTGGAGGCAACACCATGTCACCAGCACTGCCCCTCCTCTGCTCCTGACCTGCAGCACTGCAGCCATGTGAGCCGTCCCCCACGTCACCGTTATTCCAGCCATGGGGTGAACTGTGGGACTGCATGCAGAGTTCTAGGGCCTTGGAGTTTCCAGGGCCAGGAGCATTCACACATGTACACTGGAGGCGGATCAGCCTTTCTATGGTACCGCTCTCCACCACCTCCTCCCCTGACTGTTGGTCATAACCTCCCTCCTCAGCCATTCCAAGTTCAAAGCTCTTTCTGGTATTGGCGAAGCTGCTTGGTCTTACCAACTGTTCTGTGTTTCCCGGCTTTTTAGTTACAACACTGAAAGAGGAGAATGCACAGCTCCAGGAGGACTGGGAAGCCAAGATCGCCTCCTTGTCCTCTTCGCCCAGTGCTACTCACATTACCGAGGTAATAAGCTCCCCCCTTGCTGGCACTCTTGCAGGTGGCATCAGCAGGGGACTTGTGAGAGCAAAGGCCTCCACAATCAGGGGGCTGGTGTGGCCTCCCTGTCCCTGCTGAGCGGGTTCCTGCTGTCCCCGAGCAGGGACGATGCGAGGGCTGCTCTCCAGTGTCCCAGCAGCAGCCCCAGTCCTGCTGGCCACCAGCAAGCCCTGGTTGGCGGCAGGGCTAGCACCCTGTGCCCATGAGCCCAACCCTCCTCCCTCACCCCGGGCCTCTCTTCTCCTCCTCCCCAGCAGTCAGTGCCGCCCCTGCTGCCAGCATGGCTGCGGGCACTGCCGCAGCACCGCCGGGCGTCTCTGCAGGGCTGCTGGCACTGCCCGGCTACGCAGCAGCATCAGGGCACTCGATGTGACTTGGCTTCGCTGCCTCCCTTCCTCCCGTAGTCCTCTGCAGAATACCTCCAGCCTTCTGAGAGAACAGACATGGTCCTGCTGTTCATCGGGGCAATGACAGACTCTAGCACCTTTGACAAGGAGGTGGCCAGAAACGTGCTGGACATGGTCAAGAGAAACTTTGATTTCTGGCTGGTGGATGTAAGTAGCCTGAGGCTGGATTTATCTATCCTTTAGCCTTGTCAGGCCTTGTTCCCCCCTTCATCAATCTCTTTCTCCCAACTCCTGGTGTCTCAGGGAACTGAAGACACATCAAGGCAGCAGAGAAGGATGGGAAGGACAGCTGAAAAAATGGCTGCACTTCAGTGACAGCACCATCCTCACATGTGTCCCCACCAGGTGCCAAAAATCATGAGCCTCATCCACAAAACCCTGGGGTACATCAACACGACACGAGCGCAGCAGAGAGTGGAGTCCCTAATTGTCCGGATGGCTGACAAATGCCCTGGGAAGGTGGTGTCGACGCTGCTGACAATCGCACCACCAGGAGACAGGTACTGGCCCCAAAAGCCATGAGGGCTTGTTCCCTGTGGGGAGAGGGGCCCAGAGACGCTCTGGCTGCCAGAGCCAAGGAATCCTGCAGGACACCCCCGAGGAGCAGGACCCTCCATCCCACCACGCTTTCCAGTGCTGGGGGTCAGCCAGGCCCGCAGCAGCCACAGCTGAGCAAGCCAGCCCAGAGCCCCGCACTGCGCTCCTGCCAGCGCCACGGGAGCACCAGCTCAGCCTCTGCTGCTGCCCAGGGCGTCCCAAGCGTCCTGCAGCGCGGAGCCCGGACACGCTGCTGCGGCACAGGCTGCCCTGCTGACAGAGCGCTCTCTTGCAGCACTGCCCTGGCGCTGTGGGAGGTGATGTTCTCCGTGCCCCACACCCTGCAGAGTGTTTTGAAGGAGCTGCTCATCCAACTCCGGGACCCAAAGAGCAGGCTCTTCTGCACGTACCTGGAGGACCACTGCCTCGTTAGCTTGGCTGTGAGTGACCGGAAAAGAACCCTGGTGCCCTTGGCCTGGGCTGCCCTGGGAACCAGGAGCTGCACGGCGCCAGGAGCCCCAGCAGCTCTGCCGGTCGCTCACTGCTGGCTTGCTTTCAGATACTGGCCAGCAGTGATCTGGGAGATCAGGAGTTTGCTCTGTGCTCCTTCAGGAGCTCTGTGCTCTGTGCTCCTTCAGGAGTTTCCCTGTGCTCCTTCAGGTTTCTGAAGGAAGAAAGGCCGGCCATGCTCTCCCTGGTGCTCAGGGGCATCATGACGCTGTCAGAGAGAGACGAGATGGTGAGTGGGGTGTCGCCAAGGGCAGCCATGGTGGCAGCCAAGGGGTTCGGGCTTGGCCTTGGCTGGCAGTCAGGCGCTGGGGTGACTGCTCCAAAGGTCCTTCCTGCCGTGGTGGGGCCTGGGGGCTGCCTGGGGAGCTCTCCAGACATGGACCTGGTCCCAAAAGGGCAACTCTTCTTCGTACAGGCAAGAAAAATGAAGGTCATGCTGCCAGATCTGATGTGGGTCCTGCAGTACAACAATAAGGCCATCAAAGTCAAGGCTCTGGTGGTCTTCAGAAATGTGATGGCTCAGCTGAAGAGGAAGGAGGCCAGCCCCATCGCCGTGCCGCTGGCAAAATTTCTCCTGCCCTTCTTTGATGACATAAGGCTGATATATAACCCTGATCCCCATAGATGGGAACTGGGCAATGACAGCTGCCCTTCAGCCCAGCCACATGGAATAGGGCTGATAAACGTTCGCTCTGCTTTCTCCCCGGGGCTCTTGTGGGATGGTTTCTGCGTTCTGCAGCCCAGCCCAGCTTCTCCCTGCCAGCTGCTCCCCGGGTGTCTCCAGGGTGGTTCATCCACCACCTCTCTGGCCAACCTGGGCCAGGCTCTCACCACCCTCGGGTGCAACAATTCCTTCCTCATGTCTGGCCTCAATCTCCCCCTTTTAATTTAAATCATCACCCCTTGTCCTGTCTCAACGGGCCCTGCTAAAAAGTCTCTCCCAATCTTTCTTACTGGCCCCTTTCAAGTCCGGAAAGGCTGCACTAAGGTCTCCCCGGAGCTTCTCTTCTCCAGCTGAACACCCCAGCTCCCTCAGCCTGTCCCCAGCAGAGCTGCTCCAGCCCCAGATCATTGCTGTGGCTCCTCTGGTCCCTCTCTGGCAGGTCCATGTCTGTCCTGTTCTTAGGGCTCCAGAGCTTGACACAGGATGCCAGGTGGGGTCTCACCAGAGAGGAGACCTGCTGGCCACGCTCCCTTTGATGTAGCCCAAGATCTAATTGGTCTTCTGGACCGCAAGTGTGCATTGCCAGCTCATGGCCCGTCTTCCATTCCCCAGCACCCCCAAGTCCTTCTCCACGCGGCTGCTCTCAACCCCTTCATCCCCAGCCTGGGCTGGTACCCGCGCCTGCCCCGACCCAGGTGCAGGACCTCACGCTTGGCCTTGTAGAACCTCGTGAGGTTTGCACAGAACCACTTCTTGAGCTTGTCCAGGTTCCTCCAGATGGCCCCCGTCCCTCAGACGTGTCACCTGCGGCACTCAGCTTGGTGTCATCCACAGACTGGCTGAGGGTGCGCTCGATCCCACTGTCTGTGTCGTTGATACAGGTATTAACCGGTACTGACCCCCGTGCGGACCCCAGAGGGACACCCCTTGTCACCAGGTGGTCAATTTGGGATGCCCCAACTCTGTGCCCCCCCAGCCCCGGGGCGTGTGGCTGAAGAACCAGGTGGCCATCAGGGAGCACCCCTGGCTCCTGGATCGGCAGAGTCGGGGAGTCCTGACCCCCCAGACCTGCAAACCAGGGACAGGGGCACCTACGGCTGCTGGGCAGTCACCGAGCTGGGGAGGTGCTGAGTGCCAGCTGGAGATCCGGGGTGCAGGGGGGTCCCCAATACCTGAGGGAGGTGCCTGAGATCTTGGGGGGCACCCTGGGGTCTGGGGGATCCCTGGGATATGGGGGGCGCAGTGGCAGCCCCTCAACATGTGCCTCTCCCTGCACAATGCCCCAGCGACGGTGATAGTGAAGTAGGACAGGGCAGGGGGGGCATGATTTCTGGAGACCTTGGGGGGCTCTGGGAAGGGTTAATTGGAGGGCTTAATTGGTGGGGTAGTTTGCTTAATTAGGGGCTGTGCTTTTTGGGGCGTTGTATGTCTAGCTTTGGGGTCTGTCTTTAATTTAGGGGGTGGACTTAATATTAGAGGGAGTTTAATTTGGGGGTTGTTTAATATTGGAGGTGTCTAATTCTGCAGATGTATGTTTAACTGGGGGTGTCAATTGGGGGGTGTAGGTTTAATTAGGGAGTTGTATTCAATGGGAGGGGCTGTGTTTTATCGGGGGGTGTTAAATTATGGGGTGCTTTATTAGGGGGCATTAATTATGGGGGCTCCATTTTGGGGGCATGGCACTCCCTGTGATGCCCTCCCCGCCCAGGGCCAGAGGTGCACGGGGTCAGGGGGTGACGGTGGCACCGGCCACACCAGCAGCAGGAGGTCGGGGAGCGGAGGATGGGGCTGGGGGCTGCGGTGGCCACTGTCACCTGGTTGGCGGCCTCCCCGCCTTGGGTCACCTGCGGGGACAGGGACGTGGTGGGGGGGGGATGGTGTGGGGGGGCAGGGGCATGTGGTGAAGGGGAGACATGGGGCGGGGGCCGTGGGAGGTCGTGGTTGTGGGGACAGGCTGGGAGGACAGGGCCAGAGACAAGGGGACATGGAGGGAAGGGACAGGGGCACTGGTGAGGGGACACGGGGAGGGCACGCGGAGAGGATGCGGAGGCCAATTGACACCTGAGGTTTACATACAGGGGCACTAAACCAGCCCCAGGAGCACCCCAAGCCTCCGGAGACACTGGTACAGGGCTCGGGCACCGTGGCCCCAGGCCCAGTGCGGAGGATCAGGAGACACTTCCCTGATGCAGACGCTGCTGCTGCTGCTCCAGCTGCTGCTGCTGCTGCTGCAGAACCTGCTCCTCGTGTGGCCGCTCTGGGTGCAGAGCAACAGCCCCTGCTCCTGCCGGTCACTGCACAAGTTCTCCATGTTCTTGATGAAGACCCAGCCACCTTGGTCAAATGATTTCTGCCCTCAAAGACAGACTCCATCATTCCAGGTCAAATTTCCAGTTTCTACCACCACTGCATGTTGGTTTTCACATGAGATCTCCATAATTAACAGTTGCAAAATGCTTTGAGATAGTGCTACAAAAATAGGAGCAGTTGAAAGAAGGGCAGAACATCTGCTATCAGCATGTTGTTCATTAGTACTACTTGTTTTTGTCCTCAGAGCAGTATCACTGTCTTCTCCTTTGAGTTCCTATTAACCAAGGGAACGGTGTCAGTGTTGGGGATGGCACAGAGGCAAAAGGAGTTTCTGCAGGGCAGTGAAAGGAGGATGTGCTGGAAAACACAAAGTGTCTTCTGGAAAGCTGAAGGAAGCAGAGGCTCCAGAGAAGGACAAGTGACTTCCTGCAGTTTGGGCTGCTGATAGAATGCGAGTAAAGAAACTAGATGGTAAAGCTGTAGAGTTACTGCAGGATTGGAGAGGAATCAATAAAATTGACCCTTACACATTGTTAACCAAATTATGGTTATGTTCTTGAACCAACATCAGTAAACTCTGTCTTGCATGACGTTACGGGAAACAGTATTGGGCAGGGGATGCTTCTGGCCAACCTGAGGTCTCTGTTAACACACTGCAAGGTAGAGTTTACTGATGCTGGTTCGAGGAGGCAGCCATCTGGGCTCAGAGACAACACTCTCATTTCTCTCTCTGTCTTTTCAGCAGCTCGTCTCGCAGTATCAGCTGCCAATTTATTTCCAGTTTCCTGATCAGTGTCTCCTTTTTGATGCTGCTTGAAATGCATGATGGCAACTTTTCTAGTAACAGCACAGCTTCTGACAATTGGAGTATCACACTTAATCTGTTCTCCTTGTGCTGTTAATAATCGTGGCCCTTTTCAAATGCTCCATGGCATGCACCACTCCCAAAGCATATTTGGAAACTGTCCAAATATTAATCTTCTTCTCTTTGGAAAATTCTAAAGCTCGTGCATGCGCAGGTGTCCGGGCAGAAGTCCCAGAAGACAAAGGTTTAACTTCAATTACCTCGTGTCACCAGACACACTCCGCTGAGCTCAACACCAGCGCAGATGCACATGTGCGATGAAATCAACACACACGCTTGTGGAGGGAAAGACATGGACTCATAGGTGTGTGGAGCGATGTATAGATACCACAGTCACTAACGAACACAGACTTTCAGGCACTGTCCGACACCAACAGGGTCCAGTCTGCAGGTATCCTAGACGTGGATAGTCGCCCCCACCACATGTAACTGTGCCAAACTATCAGACACTCGCAGGAAAGACACTTGCTCTCACACAAGCACACAAGCGTTTGTCCTCAGCTTCTATATCAGGGACAAGCTTGTGAAGAGATGCTCTGCTGTTCTTTCACGTTATGGCATGGTCTGATTCCTTTCTCTTGTAAATCGATTGCTAAGCCTCTTTCCTCGGGCCACTGTGAAGCATTTGCCATGGCAGACAAGTACCGTGGAGCAGCATTCAGTCCTGCCTACGACTGTCTTTGTTCCTTTAGTAGCAGAGCTCCCTTGCATCTGTCCGCGTGAGAAATGCAGGACTGTGCAACTAGATATACGCAGAACTTTTCCAACAAAGAGCACAGCGGTACAGGCAATCAAACTTGAGCATGAATGGAGCCCACATGAAGGCACATGCATGTGAACAGACAAGCATTTCTAGGCACAAATGCTTTCACGCACAGGGCCATCCATGAACAGGCACATGTCTGCCGGTACCCACCAAATGTGTATTCTAGTGCATGCCCTCAAAAGACACTAGCTGGCAGCAAAGACCGTGAAATAATTGACAACACCCTAACATGGGGTATCTGCAATTCTTTCTTACTATAGCTGCATTGTATGTTACAAGTTCTCCCAAACTGTAATGAATAGGCAATAATTCCGTGAATACAAGCATCGCAAGTGCGTCCAGTCTTTGGAGCACTTATGGAGCATGTCAAAGCCAGACAGAGCCTGACAGAGCACAGCAGGACCTAACAGAGGCTGACAAAGTGCGACGGATGCAAAAAGAGCTCAACGTAGCATTTCAGAGCCTGACAGGACCTAACACGGCTTGGCAGAGCCTTACGGATCTCCACAGAGCCTGACAGGGCAGACAGTACTAGAAGGAGCCAAACAGAATCTGACAGGAACTGACTGAGGCCAACTTAGCCCCACAGAATCTGAAAAAGCTCGACAAGGCCCAAGAGAGCCCAACAAGAACCGAGAGGGCCCGATAGGGCTCAGCAGAGCTCGACAGAGTCCAACAGGGTTGATCAGAGCCCTACAAAGCCCTACAGAATCCAGGAGAGCTCGACAGAGCCCAACAGGGTTGATCAGAGCCCTACAAAGCCCTACAGAATCCAGGAGAGCTTGACAGAGCCCAACAGGGTTGATCAGAGCCCTACAAAGCCCTACAGAATCCAGGAGAGCTTGACAGAGCTCGACTGAGCGCATCAGGGTCTGACAAGGCCTGGCAAAGACTGTGTGACATTGGCAGGTTCTGTCGGGCTCCCCTGGGACCTGTCTACCCAGGAGCCCCCCAGGGCCACCAGGTCTACCTGAAATCCGTCATTGGCTTCAGTGTCCCCTCCTTTGCACCCCCCCCCCCCGCCCCCCCTCCAAACTCCTGGATCCCTCTGGATTCCTGGGTCTCTTCCTGAACTTCTGGGTCCCCCAAAAACCTGGGGGACCCCCCTAAAACCCCGGGAACTCTCAAAAAACCTGGGGGTCCCCCCAGGGCCACCAGGTCTACCTTGAATCCCCTATTGGCTTCAGTGTCCCCTCCTTTCCCCCCCCCCCCAACTCCTGGGTCCCTCCGGATTTCTGGGTCCCCTCATGAACTTCTGGGTCCCCCAAAAACCTGGGCCACCCCCCAAAAGGCCGGGGACCCCCCAAAAACCTCGGAGTCCCCCCAGGGCCACCAGGTCTACCTTGAATCCCCTATTGGCTTCAGTGTCCCCTCCTTTCCCCCCGCCTTTGCCCCCCCCCCCAACTCCTGGGTCCCTCCGGATTTCTGGGTCCCCTCATGAACTTCTGGGTCCCCTAAAAACCTGGGCCACCCCCCAAAAGGCCGGGGACCCCCCAAAAACCTCGGAGTCCCCCCAGGGCCACCAGGTCTACCTAGAATCCCTCATCAGCTTCAGTGTCGCCTCCTTTGCCCCCCCCCCCGCCAACTCCTGGGTCCCTCCGTATTTCTGGGCTCCCTCCTGAACTTCTGGGTCCTCCTAAAACCTGAGAGACCCCCCAAAAGGCCGGGGACCCCCCAAAAACCTCGGGGTCCCCTCAGAGCCACCAGGTCTACCCAAGACCCTCCCAGGGCCACCTGGTCTATCCCGGTTGCCCCCACTGGCGTCCTCTTCCCCACCCCGAACTCCTGGGTCCCGCCGAACGCCTGGGTTCCCCAAACTTCTGTGTCCCCCCAAAAAACACTTTTTTTGGGCAATAAAGCATCTGATTTTTGCACTTAATGTCTTGGATTTTGGGTCCCGTGGGTGCATTTTGGGTCCCTGGGTGGATTTTGCTTCCCGGACGCCTGGGTCCACGTAAACCCCCACCCTCCCCTCCACATTGCTGCCCCACATCCTGTCTCTGGGGTTTTTAGGGGGGAAGGGCCCAGACACCCGGGTCCCTTCTGGGTGGGGGAGGGGCGGGGACACAGGCGTCCGGGCGTGGGGGGTGTGAAGCCACAGGGTGGGGGAGGATGTGGCGGGTCCTCCCCTCAGTGTCCCCATTCGTGTCGCTGCCGCTGGTGAGTACGGAGGGACCCAGGCGTCCGGGGGGGGACCCAGGCGTCCAGGGGGGGTTTGGGGTCCCCCCTTGTCCCCTTCCCTCTGTGTCCGTGTGTCCCCTCCCGTGTCTGTGTGTCCCTTCCCCAGCCACGTGTTCTTGTCCCAATGTCCCCCATGCCTCCAATGTCCCCATAACCCCCATGTTCCCCATGTCCCCATGCCCCCATGTCCCCAATGACCCCCTGTCCCCTCATGTCCCAAAGTCCCCCAGTGTCCTCATGATGTCCCCACAAAGTCCTCATGTCCCCACCCCCACATTGTCCCCATGTGCCCAATGTCCCCATAACCCCCACGTCCCTATGTCCCCCAATGTCCCCATGATGTCCCCACAATGTCTCCATATCCCCCCACATCCCCATGTCCCCACTCCCACATTGTCCCCATGTCCCCCCATGTCCTCCTGTCCCCATATCCCCAATGGCCCCACAGCGTCCCCATGTCCCCCCGTCCCACAACGTCCCCGTGTGCCACTATTGCCCCCCATGTCCCCATGTCCATATTAACCCCTTTGTCCCCATTATTACCATTATCCCATTGTCCCCATTATCTCCATTACCCCATTGTCCCATTATCCCTGTAGTTCCCATTGTCCCATAATCCCATTATCCCCATTGTGCCCATTGTCCCATTATCCCCATTACCACCATTGTTCCCATTATCCCCTTATCCCATTATCCCCATTACCCTCATTGTCCCCATTGTCTCCATTGTCCCCATTAACCCATTATCTCCATTATCCCCATTATCGCCATTGTCCCCATTGTCTCCATTATACCCATTATCCCATTAATTATCTCCATTATCCCATTATCCCCATTATCCCATGAATTACCCCTTTATCCCTTTATCCCTTTATCCCATTGCCCCCATTGTCCCCATTATCCCATTATCCCCACAGTCTCCATTGTCCCCATTATCTCCTTTATGCCCATTATCCCATTACCCTCATTATCCTCATTATCCCATTAATTATTCCTATTGTCCCATTATCCCATTGTCCCCATAGTCCCCATAATTTCATTATCCCCATTATCCCCTTATCCCATTGTCCCCATTATCCCATTATCCCCATTCTCCTGTTGTCCCCATTATCTCATTAATTATCCCCATTGTCCCATTGTCCCCATTATCCCATTAATTATCTCCATTATCCCATTACCCCCATTACCCCATGATCCCATCCCCCCACAGCCCCATCACCCCGCATTGTCCCCCCAGGCCATGCCGCCCCCGCTCCTCCTCCTCCTCCCGTCCATCCTGTCCCTCTGTCCCTCCGCTGCCCCCCGATGTCACCGCGCTCGTGGCGCCGCCTGCAGCGCCCCCCACGTCCCCGGCGCCTCCATCCTGGGCTGGGGCCTGGACGTCACCACCTTGGCCCCCGCCACTGGCCGCGTCCTCGACGTCGATGATGATGATGACATCACCGATGACGTCACTTGTACGCTGTGCCCCAACCCATTGGTTGGGGGGCGGCGCTTCCGGCTGCCGCGGGGGGTCGGGGGGTGGCGCGCGGGGCGGCGCTGCCAGCAGGGGACGCTGGTGCTGCGGGGGGCAGCGGCACTGGCAGGGGTGGCGGGGGGCAGGGCGGAGGTGGCCGTGGGGTGGCGTGTGGGGCTAGAGTGGGCGGGAGGGTCAGTGGGCATGGCCGGGTCCAGGTCACGGGCGGCCGAGTTCGCGCTGGGCCGGTGGCGTGAGGACGCGGTGGCATTCGTCAGGATGCGGGCGCAGTGCACGCTCTACTGGTGAGTGTGGTGGCATCTTCATCATCTTCATCCTCATCCTCTCCTTCATCTGAACCTGCATCTTCATCCTCATCTGAATCTTCATCTTCATCTGAATCTGCTTCTTCATCTACTTCTTCATCTGCATCTTCATCATCTGCTGCTTCATCTTCATCCTCATCTTCATCTGAATCTGAATCTGCATCTTCAACTTCATCATCTGCTTCTTCATCTTCATCCTCCTCTTTACCTGAATCTGCATCTTCATCTTTATCTGCATCTTCATCTGAATCTGAAACTGCTTCTTCATCTGCTTCTCCATCTTCATCTTCACACTCATCCTCATCTTCATCTGCTTCTTCATCTTCATCCTCATCTTTGTCTTCACCTTCATCAGATTCTTCATCCTCATCTTCGTCTTCATCTTCATCTGAATCCGAGTTTGAATCTGAATCTTCATTCTTATCTGAATCTTCATCTTCATCTTCATCTTCATCTTCATCTTCATCTTCATCTTCATCATTTTCATCTATCTTCATCTGAATCTGCTTCTTCATCTACTTCTTCATCTTCATCTTCATCCTTATCATGTTAATCTTCTTCATCTTAATCTTATCTTCATCTTCATCTTCATCTTCATCTTCATTTTCATCTTCATCTTCATCTTCATCTTCATCTTCTTCTTCTTCTTCTTCTTCTTCATCTTCTCTTCATCATCTTCATCCTCCTTCCTCATCCTCCCCATAACTGACCCCCATTTTCCCCCCCAGGACATCCATCTCCCGCCGCGCCCGCCCCTCCCCCCACTTCCTCCATGCCCTCCGCTCCCTGCCCCCCAACTTCACCGCGGCCACCACTGACGACTACGCCGCCCTCATCGCGGCCTACGGGACCCACAGCATCCACGGCGCTCGCCTGGGCGGCCGCCTGGACGCTGTCACCTCCATCCGCACCTGCCGGGCAGCCATGACAGGCTCCAGCCTACAAGAAGTGGCCGATTGCCTGGGGGCCGAAGTCTCGGCTGCGGGCCGCTCCACCGCCATGGCCACCGCGTGCCACCGGGCCCGCGCCACCAACGACGCCAACGCCACCTTCCACGAGCTCTACGCCGAGCGCCTGGTGGAGGTGGAAGGCGGCCGCCAAGATGGCGACCTCCTCTACGGCAAGCCCGACGCCTTCCCAACATGGCTACGTGGCCTCCCCACACATCCGGGGCTGGTGGGCGCCGACGTGCGGCCGCTCCACACCGTCCTGGCGCCGCGGGACCCACATCGTGCCGCCCTACGCGCCGCTGTCATCGACTACATTGCCCGCAATGCATTGCGGGTCAACTGCAGCTGCGGCGGCCATCTTGGTGCCGCTGGGCCTTGTTGCGCGTGCTCAGCCAATATGGCCGCTGGGTGCTGCTCGCAGCACCGTGGGTTGGCGCGGCTGCGGGTGTCAGTGAAAGGGGGTGAGGGGTGGCGCGGGGACCATACATCGGGGACAGACGCTTACGTCCGGGTGTATTATGGGGGGCGGGAAGCGCGGACGCGCACCCTATGGAACAACCAGCACCCGCGCTGGGCGGCCATCTTGGATTTGGGGACAGTGACACTGGTGCCTGGCGCCATGTTGAAGGTGGAGGTTTGGGATGAGGACAACAAATGGGATGACGACTTGTTGGGGGTGTGCGAGGAGCCACTATTGGCCAAGGGGGGAGGTGAGCGTGATGTCATCTGTTTCCCCGGTGGGGGGCGGTTGGAGTTTGGTTATGCGGTGACGTGTGGACCTGCTTTGGGGGGGCCATATTGTCATGATTATGTCCCACAACCCCCTGGAGACATCGGGGGCGTCCAGGGTGCCTCCTATTGGCCCAACGACCCCCATAACGACCCCCATAATGACCCACATAACGACGAAGATGGTGCTGGGAATCCCCTCCCCAGAGCCCCCTGGTGGCCGCCAGGGGTTAATGAACCAGGGGGTGACCCTCAAGTCCCCGGGGATGACAGGGACATGGGAGACCCCACGGATGCATTTGGGGAGCTCCCGGAGACATTTATGGGGCCCTGGGAGAGGCATCCAGACCCATAAGTTGTATCCAGATCCATAAGTTGTACCCAGACCCATAAGTTGTACCCTGACCTCTAAGTTGTATCCAACCCCTCCCAGCCTCCAGGCGGCGCCCCTGGTGTCGCAAGGGATGATGGGAATAAAGAGCTTCTCGCTGCACTTGTGGGTCTGGGGGACACTGAGTGGCACTGGGTGGGGAGGAACCAGACAATCAGGAACTCTGGGCTGCCTTGAAGTGACCAATGAGGACTGAGTCCTGAAAGGGCCAATCAGGAGCCTCAGGAGCCCCTGGAATCACCAATCAGGACTGAGGGTCTGTGGGGCCCCTCGAAACCGCCGTTTTCTCCCCAAATCTATGGGGCTCCTTGAAACCAATGGGGTCTCCCAAAATCTATGGGGCTCCTTGAAACCATCATTTTGTCCCCGAGTCGGGTCCTGGATGTGGGGGGGGGAGCAGGGGGGGGGGCGGGGGAGGGCGGTGGGGGGTGGGTCCTTCCCTGAGCAGAGTTTCCTGCCCCACTCACCACTTCCTGTCCCTGTTCCCACGCCAATGGCCGTGGCCCCACAGGTACCAGGGGGACGCATTGGGGGTTATGGGGCACCCAAGGGTGCTGGGGGGACTTGAGGGGCTGTTGAGGTTTAGATTACGGGGTGACAGTGTCGCGGTTGAGACGGGCAAACGACATGGACCAAGTTCTTTCAAGATGAAAGAAATAGAGCACCATTTATTGCTACAAGTGCATTTTTATACAGTTCTACCAGTTCATGTGTCTTTTCACTATTGGTTACAAGTTACAGCACTAACATCTCATTGGTTAATTTTTCTATCATCCATGTTATTCTTCTATCCCCTTCTCTCCCACGGGTACATCTCTCCTCTCTCCGGATTCTCCTTTACTCCCATCCTCCTCAAGGGTAAATCTTAATATCTCAAGGCTGATCTCTACTCTCATATTTTCTGTCAAGGATTCCACAGACCCGCTGCACTTTCCCATAATTCCCCCTTTTTTAATTTGGGCTAAAAATGCTGCCCTCATTGTCCGCTGCAGGGCCCTTTGCAGCACAGAAATCATGCATGGCAACATTAGTAACACAACCACAACAATCATCAAAACGATCAGTCCTGTTTTCACTACTGATAACAACCATCCTAAAAATCTCTCAACCACTAAGCAATTTATTTAACAAATCCCATCAAAATCTTCACACCCATGTCCTTGAGCTAATAACAAAAAACTATCGTGGCCCTACTCTGCCCTGTGGCGTGTCTTACAGAATCTACATCTAACAAAAGTCCACTTAAAGCCTTTTAAGTTCTGTTAGTTTGCTTAACTAGCATCCTAATTTTCTAAAATATTTAGAGCTTTTAGCTGTGCCAACACCTGATACAAGAGATCCTAAAACCCTTTACCTTGATCCCCAAAAATCTACATTATCATCACATTTTGACTCATATACACGCAAAAGGTGTTTTTCTCGTCTTGCTCTTCTGTGATCTATTATCATAGATACATTGGGCATTAAGAGAGTTAATAGTCTCAAAATACACAGTCCTCCAACAGCATTAGCAGGAATTCCTGGTCAGGCTCTATCTCCACAGAGCAAGAATACACCATGCAGGAGGTTTTGGAGTCGCTGTCCCACATTATCAATGACAACCCGTGGATTCTTCTGCGAGGCATTACACCATCGAGTTTCATTTCTATAGTCACCAAGGGTAGCATTAACATTTTGCAGTCTTATCTATTCATGCTTTAGCATATTGTCCTGGCACTTTTCACAAACCAGCTGGATACAAGCGTCCATGGGCACAGATCCCAGCAATTCCAGTTCCTGTGGTTCAATGTCTATTTCCGGGAGACAGTTAATCCAAAGTGCCATGCTGGTATTATTACAGTTTGTTGCAATGTCTCTGCATCGACCACTATTTGAAACAATTGTGTGATGCTGCTGTAGTCATCAAGGGGGATGCCAACCAAGCATGTGTGGAACGGGTTTTCTGGAGATACCATAGCTAGGCATATGGAATCCTGGTCAGTCATGTTGGCTAAAGTAATCCACATGTTAGTCTTTGTCTGTGCGGGCATCCAAAACACAGCAGCTGCAGCAATCATTGTCAGGAAGATGACACAGGTTTCACGTTTCGCGCCAGCAACCATTGCGGCCCTTGATCTGTAAAGACACAAGCAGAGCCTCTCCCCCAGGTTATCAATTGATGTGGCCTTTTCCATTGACTAGTGATTTCGCCATAACTAATGTAGGTTCTTTCTGATTTAGCATGGTTTTGGGTCATACTTGCAAAGTATTTCATCACATACAATGCTTTTGACAATTGGTTTTGTGGTGTTTTCCCTACTTCTTCCCCCTTTTTGTTTTAAAAAAGAACAAAACCAAAACAAAAAACACAGTTCAGAAGCAGATATGTGCATTGGACCTTGACTATGTACTCAGAATCACAAATCAAATTTAGAGGTTCCTCCTTAAAAAGCTCTAAGTAATGTAAAGCTGTGCCAAGTTCTGCTAATTGGGTTGGACCTTCAATAATATTTACAGAATGATGCCAATTGTTATCTCCACACCAAACCACTACAGCTTTATGAGACTGCCCAGAACCATCAACAAAAACTTTGCAAGTATGTAGGATCAGACCAAATACAAGTATGGCCTGTGACCTGATGTTAAAGACTTGCAGGTTCTGCAGCAATTTACATTATTTAGGCATGCCAAAAGCTGTGCTGTTAAGAAAACCAGCTAGTGCAATTTATGAAGACATAGATTACAAATAAAAAAATCAAAATTAAATTTCACAAATGGTACATATATGACAAAAGGATCATGGCCTATTGAAACTTAAATTAATTCCCTTCATTTTCTTGAGTAGAGTGACAATTGGTATATAACAGTCGGTATATCAGTCTATTAGCAATCTCCTCATACTGTCCCACAATAGCCACAGGTTGTTTCTATGTTGTAGCCATAAATAGACAAATCTGCAAGTCCGATCGAATGCCTGTAAGGTTGTCATAAATTTATTCCTCAAAGTTTCCAACTCCATTTTGGCTGTCATATTTATTGGATATTGTTTTCCCTTACCGGATCGAAGTCCTGTTTCAGATCTATCAGTGTAGTGTTTGCTTTATTGAAACACTGGCTGTTAATACTAGTGGAAATACAGCATTTGAAATTTCCTTGGAGATTTCTCACTTGCACAAGCAGATCTGCACCATCCCAGCAGCTTCTTGTAGGCCATGCAAATAAACAGAATTCTCAGAAAACGTTATTTGAGCTTACAATTTACTTAACAAATCTTAACCTAAGAGAGGTATAGGAGTTTCTGGCAACTATAAGAATTCATGTGTTTAAACTTTGTTCCAAATTTGGCATTCCATTGGTCTCAAAAAATGGCCTTTCTTTCGTTCTCTCCCATGACCTCAAAAACTAGCATGGTGAATTTACTAAGAAGTCACTTACAACTAATTACCACAGAATAAGTCTATTAACAAATTTTTGGTTTAATTTTCCAGTTTCATTAGAACTATGGATCCACTGGTGATGCCTTTAAATTTCACCCTCAGACTCCTTCATGCAGTATCACAGCTCTCTAGCAGTAACATTGCGCGGGGGGGAATAAAACTTCCCTCTCGCCCCCATCTGAGATGGCAAGATGTACAGCCCAGCATGAAAACACATCAGTTCGAACTCCACATCAAACCAACCTGGCTCCACTCCACACTCAAATCAGCACCAGTCTGACCCAGAGAAGCACTGAACGCTGTGACCCCCCAAAGCTGACCAGTGTGCAAAGACCGACTTCAGCAAGGAGGTAAAACTATGAGCTCTTTCCCCAGATGTGCCAAAACCTAGGAAACAAGACAGAAGCAAAAATAAACAACACCAACAACCCCTGATTCAAAGCCGAAAAACAACACAGTGCCACAACAAAAATGGATGACAATACTTCAGGAAAAAAAAAGGACAGAGCGGGGGGAGTAAAACCCCCTTTCTCTGCTTAGCAGCATTAATTTTTCTATCATCCATGTTATTCTTCTATCCCCTTCTCTCCCACGGGTACATCTCTCCTCTCTCTGGATACTCTTTCACTCCCATCCTTCTCAAGGGTAAATCTTAATATCTCAAGGCTGATCTCTATTCTCATATTTTCTGTCAAGGATTCCGCAGACCCGCTGCAGTTTCCCACAAACACTTGCAAGCTAAGGCCTGGTTTACACTTTGCTGAGAAGAAAGGATTGATTCACACCAAACAGGACCTGCAAGGCCATGGACCAGAAACAGTGTCTACAGCTGGACAGAACAAAGGCCCCTCTGAGATCAGAGAAAAGACCCAACGAGGAGCAAGAAGACCTCAGAGTGAAATATTGACATTGGAATGAATCATGACATGAACGGTCTGTGAAGATATAAAATAGTGATAGTTTTTTATACTCAGGTTCAACCTCTGCGTGGCTGCCCAGCTTGAGCCGCCCTCCTGCTATTCTACTCGCTTTATTGATTTATTTTGTATTTCCTCCAAGTCTGCTCTGTGGTTATCAGGCCTGGCCTGAAAGATTGTCTCTGGAGTTCTAAAATATAGACTGCGGAGCCACAGGAGAAAAAGGAGATAAAGCTCCGGGAGAGTGTGCAGAGGAGGCCACAAAGTTGGTGAAGGGTTTGGAGGGGAAGCCAGTGAGGAGCCGTTAGATCAGTGGGTTTGTTCAGCCTGGAGGAGACTGAGACCTCATGGCGGCTCCAGCTTCCTCACAAGGCAGGAGGGGCGGCAGGCGCTGAGCTCTTCTCTCCGGCACCAGCGACAGACCCCGAGGGAACGGCAGGAACATGTGCCGGGGAAGTTCGGCTAGGCCGTGAGGAAAAGGTTCTTCCCCGGCGGGTGGGGCAGCACTGGACGGGCCCCCAGGGACGGGTCACGGCCCCGAGCCCCACAGGATTCCAGAAGCCACTGCAGAGCGCCCTCAGCCACACGGAGTGAGCGGTGCCGCTGTCCTCTGCTCGGACAGGAGTTGGACTCGACGGTCCCTGCGCGTCCCTTCCCCCTCGGCCCATCCCGCTCGGCTCTGACTCGCGGGTCGGTGCCGCCATCTCGGGGCAGCGAGCGCCGCCCACGCCACGGCGCCGCCGCTCAGGAGCCCGGATGTGGCTGCCCCGCACCCAGGTAGCACAGGGAGCTCCCGGCCCGGCCCCGCCCCTCGCCGCAGCAACGGCTGCTGATTGGTGGAGCAGGAGGGCAGAGCCCCCTGGTTGGCTGAGGAGCTGCAGGGGTGGCTGTGCTGGGGCGGGGCCGCCGAGTGCGTTGGGCTGCGCAGCACGGGCAGGGCCGGGCCTGGCGGTCCCTGTGCCCGCCCCGGCGCCGCTGCCTGCAGGGCTGGGGCGAGAGAGCCCGCCGAGCAGAGGCTGCGGCCGAGGGCACCGGGAGGGGCGGGTGCGGAGCGGAGCGCTGTGGCCGGAGTGCCCGGGTGCCCCGGTGGCTGCTCCTCTTCCCCTCCCGTCCCACAGCAGCACTTGCAGGTGAGCGGCGGGGAGCCCGCGGTGCGATGGGGGAGCGGGGCGGGCGGGAACGCGGCGGCACGAGAACGTGCCCGTCACTGTGTCCCCGCGGGGCGATCGGGGCTCTGCAGATCCCCGGGCTGTTGGCTGCGCGGCGCAGGGAGCCCTGGTGCGGTGTGCGGGCGCAGCAAGGTGGCTTTGGGGAAGGGGCGGGAGGAGCGGGCGCCACTCGTGCGGCTGGGGACACTGTGCGACAGGAGCTCGGGGGGCTGGGGGAGCGCTGGGCGCTGTGCCGTTGGGCACTGGCCGGTGCCGTGGGGGTTCTCCTGCAGCCCCTGCCCCTCCTGGAGACGTTCCTGTTCCCTCTCCTCTTGAGGCAGAGCTGCGGGAGGGAAAGGCAGAGGGAGGCACAGCAGTGTCCTGGGGAGAACAGCAGGAGCTGCAGGCAGCCATGGAGCGGTGGGCATGGAGGTCAGTGTCCCCTCCTGTGCCCGTGCTCCCCAGCTGTGGTGGCCGGGGCTGTGTCAGGGCCTCTGTGCCTCTGGGGGACTCCTCTTCCTAACCCGGGCTGTTGTGCGTGTGTAGAACACAACTGCCAGGAGCTTCAGCAGCTGGAGGGGCAGCAGTGACGCCAGGTGACCGGTTGGAGGGAGGTGGCTGTTGCTTTCCTTCCAAGAGGCTCTACCTGTGCACCCTGCTCAGAGAGAACAGGCTCAGGGGAAGACGGGAGCCACAGCGACCACCCTCGCTTCCCGTGGTGTTCTCGTAACCGACAATGATGACAATGACCAGAGAGGTTCAAGCAAATCACAAATTTACAGCCACTATTGACTGGGCAAAACTTGTATCTGTACCTTCAAACTTAACAGAATTGCATCAACAAAACTCATAATCTTATTACCCTTATGTGGGCAGAATGAAGATAGAAACACAGAGAGGGAGAGAGAGAAGAGAAGGTGTCACCGCGCTGAGATCCACAACGGTCTCTGCTGTCCTCCGGTGGTGAGTGCGCCCGGCGGTGAGTGCACAGGCTGATATATTTAGTTCATATTTAGTCCATTTGCCTGTCAGATATGGGAGGGAGGTGGTTTTCTTCTTGTCTCCTCCCTCCCCCACTTCTCATGGTAATTGGGATGCTTGTGCATTTGTTCAAAACATGAATCCATGGTCCTCTGGGAGTCTCTGCCGGTTGCAATTCCTCGTGGCCATTGTGACCACAGTAGCACCCGCTTTTGCACAAGCGTGGTTAATGCCTTTATGGCAAAGGTGTTGCCTTTGTTTTGTAAAAGTTTCTCCCAAGGAAAAGGCACCATTGTGCCTCTGCAGCACTTGCCTCTTCCTGCCTGCCAGCGCTGTAGAACAAGTCCTTTGAGGCAAAACAAAGGCCACACACTGTGTCTCTCAGTTCGCTGCCTGTCTGCGGGTGGTCATTGTGACTCCCTGTGTCCTCGTGCACCCGCACTCAGCACACGGGTGCACAGGCAGAGCCGTCGAGGGGAGAGCACAGGCAGCAGGGAAAGCAGCAGCCACCTCCCTCCCACCCGTCACTGACACGGGGTGACAAGGTCGCACCCGGGTCCTGCAATCACAGGTTTCTTTATTCTCTTTCCCGTTGCATTTTAGAAGAAGAACCGGGGAGAGGTGCAGTGCTGGATCTCATCCTCACTAACAAGGAGGGTCTGGTCGAAGCAGTAAAGGTTGAGGGCTGCCTGGGCTGCAGTGACCACAAGATGGTGGAGTTCAGCATCTTGTGTGGCAGGAACAGAATAGCAAGTAGAGTTGCAACCCTGGACTTTAGCAGGGCTAACTTTGGCCTTTTCAGCCAACTGCTGGGGGAAATCCCATGGGCAAGACTGCTTGAAGGAAAAGGGGCCCAAGAGAGCTGGATTGCATTCAGAGATTGCTTCTTCCGCGCTCAGGATCAGAGCATCCCCACACGTAGGAAGTCAAGGAATGGAGCCAGGAGACTTGAGTGGTTGAATAGGGATCTGTTGGGAATGCTCAAGCAGAAGAGGAGAGTCACTGACACGGGGTGACAAGGTGACACCCGGGTCCTGCAATCACAGGTTTCTTTATTCTCTTGCCCGTTGCATTTTAGAAGAAGAACTGGGGACTTGCTGGGCAGCTCCCAAAGGAGCCGCCAACTTTGGTGACAGGACAGAGTTATTTGGGACGTCTCCGTCCAGCAGCACCAGGATGAGGACGGCGATCTGCAGGAGGGCGAGGAACACAAGAAGTCTCCTGGGGGCAGGAGAGAGAGGTCAGGCAGAGCAGGGGCAGATTGCTCTCAGCTCTCACTGCCCTGGGAGCACAGGCACGGGCATCGCACTGCCCAGGGAAGAGTCCTGGCGCCCCGAGCCCCTCCAGCAACCCACCTCAGCCCAGAAGTGCTGCGGTGCCACCTGGATGCCAGCTGCTCCTCCTGCAGACCAAGGCACAGCAGGGACATGTGTTGGGCTGTGCCAGGTGGACGAGGTTTGGGGGCTCAGAGCCCTCCCGCACCCCCGCTGACACCCGCACCCCATTCCGTGTTCCCCGGGCACCGTGCAGCCCCTGCCCTGCCCAAGGCCCACAGCCGGGCTGTCTGTCCTACCAGCCGCACGGCCACCAGCTCTTGTAGCAGCGCCTGCTCTGCATCGTTTCCCTGCGCCATCTTCCCTCTGCTACGGACACCACGGGGTTCTGGGCTGTGAGAAGAGACCTTGGCCAGCGTGACGACCCCCTGCTTGGCCAACAGGGAGCCAGGGTGCTGCCCAGCCTGTGCTGGGGCTGGCACCAGGCACCTCCGGCATCCCAGCGCTGCACAGACCCAGCCCACCCCTCCGGCCCCAGCTTGGGGGGCACGCAGCACAGCCTGGGAGCTGCTCAGAGTTGTGCGGAGCTGCTGCCGGGACTCCCCAGTTGCTCAGAGGTGTTTTGAGCACTTGGCAGAAGACAAAGGCTCTCCAGAGCAGGCTGGAGGAGCGGCCAGGAGCCACAAAGGTGTCTGCAAGCAGCAGACGTTTGCCCCAAGCTGCTCAGCACCCCCACCCCACTGCCCCAAGATTCAGTCAGGGCTCCGTGGCCACTCACAGAGCTGTTGGCTCTTGGACTCGTTCCCATCTCTCCCGGAGGTGCTGGAGCTTCTTTTTCAGCAGCTGCACAAGCAAAGGGCCCTTGTTAAGAGGCCGTGCCCCCACAAACGTGTTGAGTCCCCATCCCTCCTGTCCCCAGTACCTTCTTGACCTCCACCTGCTCCCGAACAGCTTCCCTGAGCTCTGCCCACTGCGCCCTCTGCAAAGCAAGCGGGACACATTGCAGGAGCCGTGGTGGGAACAGGCCCCTCCAGTCCGTCCCAGGGCACTGGGAACTGAGCCAGGGCCAGGGCGGCCGGCAGCCGGGTGTCCTGGGGCCAGCACCATTGCTGCGCAGCTCTGGCCACGCGCCGTGGATTTCTGCTGAGCACTCTGCAAAGTCCTGCCCAGCACCATGGAGGTTCTCCTCCAAATGCTCCCCCAGCTCCGGGAGCAGCCCCCTTTATACTGGCCAGGGCGCCTGTGTCACAGGCCCACAGTGACATCACGGTGACACAGCCAGCGCTGCCCACTGTGACACGGTCGTCACCTCCCTGGGGCTGGTGCCCAGAGCTGCTGTGGCTCCAGCCACGGCCACCGCAGATCAGGGCATCACTGTCATCACCGCTCTTGGTGCACGGACATTCCATGCAGCGCATTCCAGCGCTGCAGCCTGGGTGAGGTTCAGGGGGTGCAGAGTGTCCTGCTCCGGCAACACTTGTGTGCCTGGGGAGGACTGGGGAGCGCTGGGAGCGCTGGAGAAGAACAGGGAGCTGTGGGGAGTTGAGGCGAACCCTGGGGAACACTGGAAATCCTTGGGGAGCCCGATGAGCTGAGTTGAGGCCTTGGGAGATCTGAGAAGCCCTGGGGAGGCATAGGGAGCCCTGGGGCGCTGAAACAAGCCCAGAGGAGGACTGGGGAGCCAAGGCGAACCCTGGGGGAGACTGCAGAGCCCTGGGGAGCTGCTGCGAGTCCTGGGAAAGACTGGTGAGGCCCAGAGAGCTGAGGGGAGACCTCGGCAGAACTGGGGAGCTCAGTGACAGGAGCAAAGATCTGCAAATGACTGGGGAGCCCTGGGAATGAACGTGAGGACTGGGAGCCCTGGGGAGCTGAGGAGAGCCCTGGGGATCCAAGGGAAGTCCTGGGCAGGACTGGGGTACCCTGGGGAGCAGAGTCTGGATCCTTGGAGGGCTCAGGCACCTTAGGGAGCCAAGGCGACTCCTGGTGAAGAACGGGGAGCCCTGGGGGGACAAATGAGCCCTGAGCTGCACTGGGGAGTCGATGTGTTTCCTGGGTGCCTTTGGGGCACAAGGTGAGCCCTGCGACTGGGGAAACCTGGGGTGTCCTGGGGAGCCAAGGAGACGCTTCCCCAGGAGGTGGAAGGGGAAGGGCCGAAGCAAGCGGGACACATTGCAGGAGCCATGGTGGGAACAGGCCCCTCCAGTCCGTCCCAGGGCACTGGGAGCTGAGCCAGGGCCAGGGCGGCCGGCACCAAAAACAGCCCAGGGAAGGAATCCCAGCTCGGCCTCACCAAGGGAATCCAGCACCTGAGGACCCTCAGGCTACCGGCCTCACCAAGGGAATCCACCCTCAGGACTCTGAACGTCGGCACATCCTGGGCACAAAGCAGTGCACTTTGCATTTGCTACCAGCTGCAGGCAGGGCTGCATTCTGTATGAGATTCTATTTCAGTTCCAGATGCAGTTCATTGCGTCGTCTTCAGTTTCAGGTTAAGGAGTGATCTCTTCTGCTCTCTCCCCAGTCTCTGCACTTTTCTTTCTTGCAGTGCAGTGAATCCAGTGCAGAAGGGACCTTTTCCTGTCTCTGGGTGTGGAGGAGCCCGCTGGGCTGGACGCCTGCGGGATGGGGACATTGGCACTCTTGGTCACCCCATCCCTCATGTCCCCAAGCACACGACTGGTGTCCCCACATCCCCCACTTCTGACCCTGTCCCCCCGACAGCTCCAAAAGCCCCGGGCCCTTACAGGAACCCCGATTCCCACAAGAGCTCCACATAACCCAGGTACTCCTAATGTCTCCCAGAACTGCCTGTTGTCATGTCCCCCCCAACCAGACTGTCCCCAGTCTCCCATGTCTCTGCCACCCAGCTGCCGGCTCTCCAGGCCCAGGCCCGGCCTTGCAGTCAGGCCGGGCTTTTCCCACAGCCCCGGAGCAGGCAGCCCTCCCTCCCAGCGCTCTGGCCAAAGCGCCCTGGCCAGTTGGCAACTGACAGCCTGGAGGAGGAGCAGCCCAGGCCTGGCCCTTTCACCCTGGGACCCTGGGGTGAATCCAAAGGAATAAAGAACAGGTGAAAAGTGCTGCCCTGGGGGGCACCGCCCCGTGTAGTGTAACAGGTCCCCTGGAGGACCGTGCACCCCAAAATGGGGGGGTTTGGTGGGGCAGGGAGTCCCCGCTGTCCAGCCAGGCTGGCAGTAACAGACATGGTGACAACCCCCTTCCCCTTATCGATCTCTTTAAAATGTGGGGTTTGGCTCCTTGGCCAATCACCCATCACCCTCACCTACACAATTTCTATCATTTTCTCTAGTAGTAGCAGGAGTAAAACATTTTTAATTTTCCAGCTCTCTCCTCTGTCCTTCCCAATGCAGCCCAAGCCCATTTGATACGGGACGGAGGGGCCACTCTGGGAGCCCCACGGGTTCCTCCCCAGCCCTTTCTCATTGCTCCCTCGGGCAGGGGGGGACTCTTCAATGTCTTTATAAATGAGTTGTTAATTAATTAGTTAAATGCCAATTTCCTGCATCAATCCTGACACCCTCTGGCCTCCATTCTGAGCCCTGAGCTGATCTTGGTGCCCCGTTTTCTGTTTTGGGGTGATCTTGGTGCCCCTGAGGCCCCATTTTCAGTTTGGGGTGATCTTGGTGCCCCTGGTGCCCCATTTTCAGTTTGGGGTGATCCCGTGTGGCAGATGCACTCGACCCCCAGCCAAACCAGCAGCAGTTTGGTTCGGGCTCCAGAGGAGGGAAAGGCCTGAGCTGCAGCCGGGCCAAGAACTCCTGTTAGGACACCCCCAGGGAAGCAGAAGCACTGAACACCATGAGCTGTGTGTGCAGGGAGTCTCGTCCACACTTCTCCTCCTGTGATAAAGGCCCGAGACTCCGATAATTTCCAAAGCACAGTCTGGTTCACTGCACAGGCGAGCTGAGGCAGCGGCAGCGCGGGCTGCGCAGGCAGCCTCTGCTCTGCCCTCACGCACCTCCAGTGTCTGACCCACCCCTTCTAGCCCCTCGGTGGTCCCTCCCGGACTCTGGGCCCGTGATTGGTTGTCACCAGGGGCTTCTCTCTCTCTGATTGGTGGCTGAAGTGCCTTCTTCCTCAGTGCCCGCCCCCTGGCGTGCAGACTCCAGGTTGTCACTGAGGGGTCTTTTCTCCCCGCCCCCCCCTCCCCCGTGGCGGGAATCTCGGGGAAGGTCCCTTCTCCTGCTGTCACCCACCTTTCCATACACATGTGCGTGTGGTGCAGAGCAAGTCCCACACCTTTACACGAAACTTCACTATCTTTTCATTTTGGAATAAATAATTTATGCTTTTTCTATGGATAAACAACATTTAATCCGATTCCTTAATTGTGTTCCTTAAACACGTGTTCATTAGAGCATAAGCCAAACAGCGCTGGGTGCGCGGGGGATTCGCTGCGCCCAACACGCACACCTTTAAACAACAAGAGGTGTGCTTAAATACAGTAAGGTGTTACATATTCATAATGACCCCAGGAACGCCTGTACATATTCATAACCTTATTAAAATGAGTCTCAGAAAACCTTTTCCATAGTCTCCTCCTTGACCCGCCCCTGTTCGCCTGCGCAGTGGCACTTGGTGGCTTTGAGGAGGGGTCTCTATGGTCTCTATGGGACTCTATGATCTCTGTGGTCTCTATGGGACTCTATGGTCTCTATGGTCTCTATGGGACTCTATGATCTCTGTGGTCTCTATGGGTCTCTATGGTCTCTACGGCTCACTATGGTCTCTGTGGTCTCTATGGGACTCTATGGATCTCTGTGGGTCACTATGTGCTCTGTGGGTCACTATGGGCTCTATGGGTCACTATGGATCTCTGTGGTCTGTATGGGTCTCTATGGTCTCCATGGCTCACTATGGATCTCTGTGGTCTCTATGGGCTCTGTGGGTCACTATGGGCTCTATGGGTCACTATGGGCTCTGTCGTCTCTATGGGTTTCCCAAGCTGCCAAGTCAACCGATACCAGACTGGCCCCCCTTTTGCTGTAACTCTTGGCTGTCTTGTCTCCTCAAGGTTACAGCTGGTGCTGTAAAACTTCTGATCTTGGCATTCGATGCGGTTCTGGTTTTTCTTAACACAACTGGTTACATACAGCTCTAAACTGGATATTCATTATGTGGCCTAAAGTGTTAGTTCATTAGTAGGCCCTTATTATGTGGTTGGTTAACCCTGAAAATGTGAGCTCCCTCTATCAATATAACTTTCTAAACAAGTTTTGTAACTTTTTACATAGAACTTACCCACCTTTTCCTTTTTCCAGGTTCAGAGCCTCATTTGGTTATATCTGTAAACATTAAACATCTCTGTACGAATCACAACTGCATTTCTCACATTCTGGGGGAGCAGTTTGGTCCCGGGGGCAGTCGGGGTGTGACACCCCCAAAGCTGCTGGGGGTGTTGGGGGCAGGAGGGGCACGGGGCAGGGCCCCCCAGCATTGAGATCACACTGATATGGCTTGGATCCTCCCCTCCCAGCATTAGAGGTGGGTTGGGGGAGGGGGTGTCACCTCGTGTCCCATCTTTGGTCTCTATAGTGTTCTGTGCAGTGGGGCAGGGAGGCAGCAGTGGGGGAGGAGGGTTTTGGGGTCCCCCTCACACCAACAGCATGAAGAAGCAAAACCCGCAAGCAGCGACACCGCCCACCCCCCCCTTTATAAAGTAAACCAGCAAATTCCCCCCCGGCATGGAGGGGGTCGCACCTTTGCCCCAGCAGTGTCTGGGGGGAATGGGGGTGCCCCCCTAAATCCACCCTGTTTCCAATAAATAAAGTCCTGGACACCAGGGGAGCTGTGGGGAGGAGTGGGGAGCCTGTGGAGCTGAGGCAAAGCCTGGGGAGGCCTGAGGAGAACCCTGGAGAGGGCTTGGGAGCCTTGGGAACCGAGCTGAGCCCTGGGGATCCAAGGGAAGCCCTGGGCAGGACTGGGGGACCCTGGGGAGCAGAGTCCAAATCCTTGGGAGGGCTGAGGAACTGAGTGATGGGGCCCATTGGTTCCAGTGGTACACAGTGCTGCCCCAGCACCCCAGGGAGGGGTCCCCATTGTCCCTGGGGGTTCCCCACTGCCCCATTACTCCAGTAGTGTCCCCCTATATCACTAAGGGGGTTCCCCAGGGAGGGCATCACCCTGAGGGGTGCCCCTCAATCCCCAACAGGGGGTGTCTCCACCAGTACCAGGTGTGGGGTGCCCCTCATCATCCCAGGGTGCACCCCACATCCCTCCCAAGTGTCTCCTCCCCCAAGATGCCCCCCCACCTTCCCCCACATCGCACTAGGACCCCCCGCCAAATTTCCATCTCTTTATTTTGTAAAAACAGAAAAGTCCTGTGTCCCCCCCGGGGGGAGGGGTGCGGGTGGGCTGTAAACATGACGGGGGGGCAGCTTGGACACCGCGGGGGGGCAGCGGGGGCAGGGGCAGGGGGACCCTCCCCGGGGCCAGGGGACCCTGGGGTGAATCCAAAGGAATAAAGAACAGGTGAAAAGTGCTGCCCTGGGGGGCACTGCCCCGTGTAGTGTAACAGCCCCCCTGAGGGCCGTGCACCCCAAAATGGGGGGAGTTTGGTGGGGCAGGGAGTCCCCGCTGTCCAGCCAGGCTGGCAGTAACAGACGTGGTGACAACCCCCTTCCCCTTATCGATCCCTTTAAAATGTGGGGTTTGGCTCCTTGGCCAATCACCCATCACCCTCACCTACACAATTTCTATTATTTTCTCTAGTAGTAGCAGGAGTAAAACATTTTTAATTTTCCAGCTCTCTCCTCTCTGTCCTTCCCAATGCAGCCCAAGCCCATTTGATACGGGACGGAGGGGCCACTCTGGGAGCCCCACGGGTTCCTCCCCAGCCCTTTCTCATTGCTCCCTCGGGCAGGGGGGGACACGAGACTTCGCAGGCCCGGGAAAGCACTTGTGCATTTGTTCCAGCAATGAGTTCGAGTCTGGTGGGTGTCAGCCCCCCCCCCCCTCCCTGGGGGCACAGGAGCACCCGCTTTTGCACAAGTGTGGTTAATGCCTTTATTTCACGGATGTTGCCTTTGTTCAGCAAAGAAGGAGTTGGCCAAGGAAAAGGCACCATTGTGCCTCTGCAGCACTGACCCCTGTTGGAGCCTCTGGGGAAGGACTGAGGGTCAGACAAATAAACGGATGTTGTCGTGGTGTCCACTATAGACACCCAGCCAGGAGGACGACATGATGAGTTATTCTCTAAGGAACTAAGTGAAGCCTCCTGAAGCATCTGGACAATAACCTCTTGGTGCAGGTACTATGGGAACTGACCAGGAAAGGTGCCTTCCCAGGCCTGATTGTCACCAACAGAGCGGGTCTTGTGGGAGAAGTGGCGACTGATGGCTCCCTTGGCCACAGCGACCATGAAGCCGTCAGGTCTGAAGTCTTTGCTCATGGGAGGAAAACTTCAGCAAGATCTTAACACTGGAAATGAGGGGAACAGACTGCAGGGTGCTCAGAGAACAACTGGCGAGCAATTGGCCGACAGGACGGGGGAGCTGAGGCAAAGCCCAGGGACAGCTGGGGAGCCCTGGGAAGCAGAGGCGAATCCCTGGGGAGTGCTATAGAGCCGTGGGGGGACAAGGTGAGACGTGGGGAGGACTTAGGGAGCCCCGGGGAGCTGAGGAGAGTCCTGGGAATACTGGGGAGCACAGTGGAACTCAGTGACATGATCTTTGCTCCTGTCACTGAGCTCCCCAGTTCTGCCGAGGTCTCCCCTCAGCTCCCTGGGCCTCACCAGTCTTTCCCAGGACTCGCAGCAGCTCCCCAGGGCTCTGCAGTCTCCCACAGGGTTCGCCTCGGCTCCCCAGTCCTCCTCTGGGCTTGTTTCAGCACCCCAGGGCTCCCTATGGCTCCCCAGTGCTCCCCTTGGATCCTCAGGCCTCCCCAGGCTTTGCCTCAGCTCCACAGGCTCCCCACTCCTCCCCACAGCTCCCCTCGGCACTCCCGTGGCACGGGTGACAAGCTCACACGTGTCCTGCAATCACAGGTTTCTTTATTCTCCTTCTAGTTGGATTGCAAAGGAACCGGGGACTTGCTGGGCAGCTCCCAAAGGCAGCCAACACTTTTAGTGGTAGGACCTGGTTATTAAGGACGTCCATGTTCAGCAGGACCAGGATGAGGACGGCGATCTACAGGAAGGCGAGGAACACAAGAAGTCTCCTGGGGGTCAGGAGATGGGTCAGGCCGGGCAAGGGGCAAACTGGTCTCAGCTCTTCCAATCCCCTCTGTCCACTGTACGTCTGTCCACTGTACGTCTGTCCGCTGTATGTCTGTCCCCCCTATTCGCCCCCTGTGCAACTCAGCTCAGCCAAGAGGCACCACCCGTCATGCTCATCCTCCAGCTGCAGGAGGCGGGTGCCATGCTGGGCCGCCAGCAGCGCCGGCAGTGGCAGCGCCGGCAGTGGCAGCGTGGCAGCCCAGCGCTGGTTGCAGGCACGGCAGAATGTGTGCCAGCACGGGTCCACGCCAGCAGGGGCTTCCAGGGGACCCCAGCAGATGGGCAGGGGTCCCCGCGCTTCCCTTAGCCTGATCAGCCCCAAGTGCTCTGTGCCGCCCGGCCCTGCTCGGGAAAGGAGAGAGGGCGCAGGCCTTGCAGCCAGCCCGGCTGCACTCCTGCTGCCAGCGGGAGAGCTCTCCCGGGGCTGCCATTCTGCTCTCCCCGGGACACTGGAGATGGGCTCAGCCACCCTGGGCTGCAGAAGCTGGAGCTGCTCTCCTGGGGCTTCTCCTCCAAGCCCCATTCCCCTGCCCTGGCCCCTGCAGCCCAGACCAGAAGCATCCTTGTCCTTGGGAGAAAGGTCCATCCCCCTGGCGGTGCAGCCGACTGGCAGCTCCCTGGAAGAAGGTTTGCGAGGAACACACGCAGGGTGAGCTGCCATATCTCCTTTTTGTTTTATTGTTCTTGCTGAAGGAGCCCCTGGGCCTGCAGGTGCCGCTGTGGCTCCCTGTCTGCTGGCCAACCTGCACTCTCTACGTGGAGCGCTGCTGCCCTTTGACCGCTCCCCAAAAAGCCTCGTCTGTCTGCACCTCCGCGTGCTCGGGCGCCGTTGTCGGGGTGCAGGGAGAGGCTCTTGCTCCACAGGCCAGTTCCTGCACCCTCGAGGCCGGTCCAGTCTCATTTTGGAACAAACACCTCTGTCCCCAGCCCCTCACAGTTTCCCGGCCTCGTTCCCCCGCAGCCCACGAGGCCCGTTCCGTTGACCTCGTAGCCGGTGGCCTGTCCCCAAGGCCCTGTCGCTGCTGACCCCACAGCCAGGGGCCGGCACAGCCTCAGCTGCTCCTGCCGGCTCCTGCAGCCGCTCGCAGCTCTGGCTGCCGAGCAGAAAGGGCCTGTTGGATGGGGACCGGAGCCCCTCGGCCTGCAGCTCTGGAATGCAGCACCGCTGCACGCAGCCGCTGGCAGGGCCACAGCACGGGGGTCACTGCCTGCCTGCCGGGTGCCCCCAGCCCTTCTGCCTCCTGGTGTCCCCCCGTGGGGCAGCAAGAGGGACGACCCTTCCCCTTGGGAGGCTGCAAGCACGGTGTCTGTCTGTGATTGGGGGGGCACCCCTGAGGGTGATGGGTGATGCTCTCCCTGGAGACACCCCAATTAGTGATAAGGGGGTGAAATAAATAACTTACGCTTTTTCTATAGATAAACAACATTTAATCCAATTCCTTGTATTCCTTAAACACGTGTTCATTAGAGCATAAGCAAAACAGCGCTGGGTGCGCGGGGGATTCGCTCCGCCCAACACGCACACCTTTAAACAATAAGAAGTGTGCTTAAATACCGTAAGGCGTTACATACTCATAATGACCCCAGGAACGCCTATACATATTTATAACCTTTCCCCGCTTCTGATTAAAAGGCGTCTCAGAGAACCATTTCCATAGACCCTCCCCTGTTGCGCCTGCGCAGTGCCACTTGGTGAATTTGAGGAGGGGTCTTTGAGGGTCTTTGGATGAAGCTCCTTCAGCTTCGTCACAGTGAACTTTTTACCTTTGGCCCATTATGTTGAATTGACTGGGACTCAAGCTGCCAAGTCGATTGAGACCAGACTGGCGCCCCCTTTTGCTGTAAATCTTCGTTATCTTGTCTCCTCAAGTTTACAGCTAGGTGCAGCAAAACTTCTTATCTTGGCATTCGATGGGGTTCTGTTCTTCTTAACATAAAGCTCTAAACTAAGCATTTATTGTGTGACTAAGCCTTAAAGTGTTATTTCATTAGTAGGCACCCATTATAAGTTTTAGTTAACCCTTAAAATGTTAGTTCCCTCTGTCAATATAACCTCATATACAAGTTTCATGGAGCTTAACCACCTTTTCCTTTTTCCAGGTTCAGAGTCCGTGCCTCATTTGGTTATACCTGTAAACATTAAACATCTTAGCACGAATCACAACTGTATTTTTCACAATTCCCCCGTTTTCTTTTTATCCTATTGATTCGTGCTTTGGCCTCAAGGTTAGCCAGCACCTGCCTGGCGGCGGCTAGGTCCAGTTTGGTGTTATCTTTTAAAATCATCAGTTTATGCCCCGTTCCTTCTGTTGCCATTTCAGGATCTATAGGCATGGCTGAGATTTGCATGCCTTGGACTACTGAATGTATTAACCGAATAAAGCACGGGATCATACATGCTACAAACAGTAAACCCAGAAATGCGCATAATATCATGAACCCTATTTTCTTCCACCAGGCTCCCCCAAAGAAGTTATCCCACCAATGGCTACTAAGTATAGAATTCCATTTCTGTACTGGTACATGTGCAACTCGTTTTATCTCCTCTGCTATTTTCATTATAGCTTCCCCATTATCATCTATTTCCAAACAACACTCAGAAGTATTCCATTTCCCACAGACGCCCCCCTCTTCAGCTAAAAGATAATCTAAGGCTACCCGATTTTGGTACACTGCATCCCCGATCTGTCAGACTGCACTGCTTGCAACCGGATAATTCGGTTTAGCATATATATTGGGGTACAGTATCCCCAGCTTCCATCTTGGGCCCAGGTGGCTGGATCATAGTATTCAATTATCTTTTTCGCAGGCCATTCATCATCTTTCCAAGTTTGCGTTCCTCCTATGGGACATTTATTAAACCCCTCTTCTCTCTGTTTAAAGTTTCGTACAGAGGTTTCCCCAGATGACTCCCTTTTTCCTTTGGTAAAAGGAAAAATGCTGCTTGAATTCTCCCTATTGTACAGAACCCTCTCCACCTAGGCATTAACTCATTATAAGCTCTATTCCCACATAGCCAAAATAATCCATCAGGGCTTTCCATGGTTCGTTTATATCGGTAGAGCCAGGATTCTGCCAATATCTCCTTAAATCCCCAATTTCCTCAAAGGGGTTTGCTTTGCTTTGATTCTTCCAGCATATTGTTTCATTTCCCAGGCTACAATTTCGAGACCAATATCCATTAGGTGGACCTGGCCACCAAGTGGGAGGAATAGAAGTATTTGATGGATTTGCCTGGAACACTAACTTACAAGGGGTTTGTCCAACGTATTCAGTAAAATCTCGTTTACCATCATCCCTTGATATGCATATCTGCCCTATTATTAAGTGACTTAATACCCATCCTTCTGGTCTTTTTTCTCGAGTTATATGAGTTCTGTTCCATACCAGTAATCCTTCTGGGCTTACACTCTCTCCTCTCCAATGCCACCGTTCTGCCATTTGAGACCCCCCACATATCCAGCATGATGTGACATTTAATTCCCGGGCTATCTTTTCCATAAGATCTATAAACAGTTTTTTCCCTGTTGTTGGTAATTGTAATCCCTTGTCTTGTTGCCTTATTTCTTCATACCAATCACTGCTTTTCTGTACCACTTTCTGTTTCTCTTGCCTTCTTTTCAATTCCTGAGTAGCACTCTTATCTAACTCCTCCTTATACCGATCTTGCACTCCCCCTCCATCTGAATAGCCCCACATACCTGTTTGTGAAAAACAGATACTCTGTTCTCCCCTAGGGCAGGAGACAGAGCTTACACCGAGTCCACCTTTCCCTAGGTTAGTTGCTACCCATAACTTCTGCCCTTGGATTTCACATTTTTCCAATTTTGTTCTATCATAACATCCAGAATTAACATGAGTGTGATGACTGAGAACATATTGTGTCAGTCGTCCTATTCTCACGCGCTCATAGCACTTGGTACAGGGATTGGCCAGGCTAAGTTGGGAACAATAAGTCACCACTCCTAGCAAGAAGATCAGGTCCAGGTTTCTACACCCTCTGCCTCTCTGGCCTACCAGGTTGCAGCCGGCAGCCGAGTTCATCATCTTCTCGGCAGCAAGGGTAGTGTCCCCGCCTTTCCTATTTTTGCCGTTAGGTGATGACTTTTTATCGTATTCCAGACTCTTGGCCTTCACTCCCCAGGAGCAACAGGACAACACGAAATTTGATTTCTCTTTTTACACTCTATTCTTCCTATCGCTAGTAGACTCTCTAAATTCCCATACACCCCTTTAGTAAATACCTCCCGTCATTCTTCACTATTCTTTTTGTATTCCTCCAGTGACTGTTAGAATTCTCAACCTAGCTTTGGTTTCCTTATCTTCTATTCTTAAATGCTTATTACACAATCCTGTTGGTAATTTCCCTTCGTGGATATGCTTATACCACAGTTCATTACAACCTAAACATCAAATACAGATAAGAGAATTACATATACAACTTAGTTCAACATGCTTAAATATTAAAACATTCTGATTTTCATTTATACTGAACATTCATATGAACCATACTGATAGTAGTTACATCACCGATCCCGTGTTAATTTCAATTTCAATTCCCCTGGTCCTTGAGTTACTTTCCAGGTTCTTTCTTCCATCAGGGGTCCTTTAACTCGCAAGGCGTGTGTCCATCCTTTCTCTGCAGTCCGAACCGCTGTTTCTGTAGTTTCCAAAGTTTTCTACAAAAGACTTCACATACGCATTAATAAAATGTGGCCCTCCCTCTAACAGAGGATATAATAGCTGGAACTCCAAACCTTGGTGTTATTTCATGTATCAATGTTCTAGTCACCTCCTAAACTTTTGCTGTCCTGGTAGGGAATGCTTCTGGCCAACCTGAAAAAGTATCAGTTAATACCAACAAGCATCGGTACCCCCCTTTTCCTGGGAGTTCTGAAAACTCAATTTGCCATTGTGGTCCAGGTCCATTCCCCTTCCCCATTTGACCCATTTCTAGCTTGGGCATATTTTTGGGATTAGTCTGGAGGCAAAGATCACACTGCTGTCACCTGTTTTACAGTGATATACTAATTTCTAGCTCCTGTTTCCCTAATCAAATGTTTGCATAGTGGTTCTATTCCCCCAAATCCTTTCTTATGTTCTTCCCTTACTAAAGGCCAAACTACATGAAAGGGGACAATAAGTTTTCCCTGAGGGCTGTGAACCCACCCTTCCTTTTATATGATTCCTCTGAATCTATGATGAGTTTCTATTCTCTTTAGTATACTCTGGCTTACCTTTAAAGAGACCTGTCCGCCAAGGACTAGAGCACTTTCTGATTTTACCTTTTGCTTAGCTGTTTGGTTTGCCTCTCTGTCCGCCAGCCTCTTCTGATTCCCAGCTCACTTTCTGCTGTGCCCTATTATGCATGATTGCCATTTTCTTAGGAAGTTGAACTGCTTCCGATAGTTTCAACATCTCCTCCGCACGTTTGATGTGTTTGCCTTGAGAGTTCAAAAGTCCCTTTTCTTTCCAAATTCCTCTGTGCACATGCACAACCCTCACGGTTAGCTGCTTCCGTCCATAAACCAGTTTTCAGAGTTTTCAATAGGAATGTCTTTTAGATCTGGTCAATTGGATTATGTTGCTTCGATGGTCTCCAGGCAGTCATGATGAACTGGTTCTCCAAAGTTACCACTGAGGAAAGAAGCTGGGTTGACAATGTTAGTGAGATAATTTCTACACCATCTTGTTAGACACTGTGTGGGACACTAGCACAGTCATTTTCTGACCCATGGTAAATCTCCAGGCCTCCTGCATATTCAGTACCCCTGCAGCGACTGCCTGCAGGCATCCAGGCCACCCCTTTGCAGTTGCGTCTAACTGTTCGGAGAAATAGGCCCCTGCTCATTGATATGGGCCAAGATCAATATACCCAAGGCTATTCCCTGTTTCTCGTGAAAGAATAGGAAAAATGGTTTACTCACATCTTGGAGTCCTAGAGCAGGGGCTGACATCAAAGCCTTTTTAAGTTCCTTAAAGGCTCGTGTGGCTTCCTTATTCCATTGCAGGTGTTTCTGGTCCACAGGGTCCAGGTCACGCACGTCTCCTTGGTTCTAGTAGCGATTCAAATGTCATCCACATATTGTAGCATCTGTCCCTCATCAGATGAGGCTTCCCAGGATTCAAAGTCTTTAGCAAGCTGCTTTCCAAATATTGTTGGGCTATTCGTGAATCTTTGTGGCAACACCGTCCATGTGAGCTGGGTTTTACCTTTATTTTTAGGGTTCTCTCATTCAAATGCAAATATTGTCTGGCTAGCTTCATGGAGAGGGAGGCAAAAGAAAGCACCTTTTAAATCTAAAACGATAAACCAAGTCAAAATAGGTGTTAATACTCTCAGAAGGGTGTATGGGTCTGCTACCACTGGGTAGAGGTCCTCAGCTATTTTGTTTATAGCTCATAAGTCCTGAACCACCCAATATGACCTATCTGGCCTGCGGACAGGCAACATAGGGGTGTTGTAATTGGACTCACACTCCTTTAATAACCCTATTTGCAGGAATTTCTCTATTACTGGCCAAATTCCTACTTCTGAACCTGGGTCAGAAGGTGGATATCTAAGAGGAAATCCGCGTGCTCTGTGTGCGTTACACAAACCAAGCAGCCCAGCAGGAACAGGCCAGGCGGCGACTGCCCCCCGGCTTCATCCCCCGCGGCCGCGAGCCCGGAGGAGAGGAGCTGCAGCTCCAGCAGCCCCCGCTCTCCCCCCTTTTTTCGCCGCTTTAGCAGCCACTCAGCTTTTTTTTTCTTCTCCTCACCGCAGCTTATCAAGGAGAAGCTGCCGGGCACAGGCTTGGGCTCCTCTTGCCCTTTTCTCTCTTCATTTAATTCCTGCGACTATAAACTTTCTATGCAATTTCAATTAGCTGAGCAATAGTTACATCTCTCAGCTCCTACCTTTTGTAATTTCTTACAGATGTCAATAAACAGCATATTAAGCATCAATCCCTTACATTAATTTTAGATCCAAATCAGTCTATCCACTGAACAACACTAACTGCGATACAGCTAACTCAGAATTTCACATTCAAATCACTTCCCCCACTAATTTACTCTCATGTGTACAGATGCATCTTAAGGGGGAGCAAGGTGGTACTTTAGTAATGGAACCGGTTCTCATTTTGTAATTATCTCCCCAAACAAATTATTTTTGGTACCAAATATAAATATACTAACTAAAATACTGAGCTCAGACACGCAAACCAAATAGCAAGTTCAAATATGCGAACAGATCACAATTACACTTCTTCAAGACAATATCTCAATTTTAGCATTGCACCTTTGAGCCGCTCACTGCTCAGCAGGTGGAGGCACCGCTGGGTCTCCCTGACAAAACAGGTCAGTGCGGCTGGAGCTCCATTAGCACCTGCCCCCGCCGCAGCGAGCTGGACCGGGCAAGGCTTTTATCAGTGTCCAACTGCCATCCCCAAACCAGGACCCCCCCATCCGGTGCGCATACAAAAGAGCCAAATCCAGCACACCGAGATGAGACACAGCCTATCACAGAGCCGTGCAAGTCCAGCAAGAGGGACGACCCTTCCCCTTGGGAGGCTGCAAGCACGGTGTCTGTCTGTGATTGAGGGGGCACCCCTGAGGGTGATGGGTGATGCTCTCCCTGGAGACACCCCAATTAGTGATAAGGGGGGACACTACTGGGGTAGCAGGGGGCAGTGGGGGACATGCCCGGGGGGCATTTTTGACCCACTGTCCCAGAGGACACACACAAGAAGACGCCTCGGTGGGTAGTCCCGTTTTATACTCGTGTCAGATCTGCTGTGGGTGTTCTAGAAGCTTCTCTGCTCCCCCACTCTGGCTGTGGGCGCCCAGAAACTTCCCAACTCTCTGGCACCTCTTCCCCTCTCCCGACCGACCCACAGACGGTGAAACAAAGGAGCTGTTCACTTGCCCCATAGCAGGAGAGGCGGGAGGTGCTGGGGAAGAGGGGGGGGTGTGCATGGACCTTCCACACTGAAAGATCGGGGGGAAGGGAGAGAGAGGTGGGTGTGCAAGTGCCACAGATGCCCAGGACACCCCAGGTTTCCCCTGTCCCCAGGGCTCACCTTGCAACCCCAAGTCTCCCAGGAAACACGTCGGCTCCTCAGTGCAGCTCACGGTTCGCTTCGTCTCCCCAGGGCTCCCCACTCTTCACCAGGACTCATCTTGGCTCCCCAAGGTTCCCCAGCTCTCCCAAGGATTTGGACTCTGCTCCCCAGGGTACCCCAGTCCTGCCCAGGACTTCCCTTGGATCCCCAGGGCTCAGCTTGGTTCCCCAAGGCTCCCAAGTCCTCCCCAGGGTTCTCCTCAGCTCCACAGGCTCCCCACTCCTCCCAACAGCTCCCCTCAGCACTCCAGGGCTCCTCAGTCCTGCCTCGGGCTCGCTTTGGCTCCCCAGTTCTTCCCAGGGCTCCCCAGCTGTCCCTGGGCTTTGCCTCAGCTCCCCAGTGATCCCCATTCCGTCCCAGGGCTCACCTCATTTCCCCAGCACTCCCCACTCCTCGCCAGGGCTCTCTACAGCTCCCCTGCTCTCCCCGGGTCTGCCCATGGCTCACGCAGCTTCTCCAGGGCTGTCCAGTCCTCCCAGGGCTCACTTTGGTTCCCCAGCGCTCCCCAGTCCTCCCCAGGCACACAAGTGTTGCCGGAGCAGGACACTCTGCACCCCCTGAACCTCACCCAGGCTGCAGCTCTGGAATGCGCTGCATGGAATGTCCGTGCACCAAGAGCGGTGATGACAGTGATGCCCTGATCTGCGGTGGCCATGGCTGGAGCCACAGCAGCTCTGGGCACCAGCCCCAGGAAGGTGACGGCCGTGTCACAGTGGGCAGCGCTGGCTGTGTCACCGTGATGTCACTGTGGGCCTGTGACACGGGCGCCCTGGCCAGGATAAAGGGGGCTGCTCCCGGAGCTGGGGGAGCATTTGGAGGAGAACCTCCATGGTGCTGGGCAGGACTTTGCAGAGTGCTCAGCAGAAATCCACGGCGCGTGGCCAGAGCTGCGCAGCAATGGTGCTGGCCCCAGGACACCCGGGTGCCGGCCGCCCTGGCCCTGGCTCAGCTCCCAGTGCCCTGGGACGGACTGGAGGGGCCTGTTCCCACCACGGCTCCTGCAATGTGTCCCGCTTGCTTTGCAGAGGGCGCAGTGGGCAGAGCTCAGGGAAGCTGTTCGGGAGCAGGTGGAGGTCAAGAAGGTACTGGGGACAGGAGGGACGGGCACTCAACACGTTTGTGGGGGCACGGCCTCTTAACAGGGCCCTTTGCTTGTGCAGCTGCTGAAAAAGAAGCTCCAGCACCTCCGGGAGAGATGGGAACGAGTCCAAGAGCCAACAGCTCTGTGAGTGGCCATGGAGCCCTGACTGAATCTTGGGGCGGTGGGGTGGGGGTGCTGAGCAGCTTGGGACAAACGTCTGCTGCTTGCAGACACCTTTGTGGCTCCTGGCCGCTCCTCCAGCCTGCTCTGGAGAGCCTTTGTCTTCTGCCAAGTGCTCAAAACACCTCTGAGCAACTGGGGAGTCCCGGCAGCAGCTCCGCACAACTCTGAGCAGCTCCCAGGCTGTGCTGCGTGCCCCCCAAGCTGGGGCCGGAGGGGTGGGCTGGGTCTGTGCAGCGCTGGGATGCCGGGGGTGCCTGGTGCCAGCCCCAGCACAGGCTGGGCAGCACCCTGGCTCCCTGTTGGCCAAGCAGGGGGTCGTCACGCTGGCCGAGGTCTCTTCTCACAGCCCAGAACTCCGTGGTGTCCGTAGCAGAGGGAAGATGGCGCAGGGAAACGATGCAGAGCAGGCGCTGCTACAAGAGCTGGTGGCCGTGCGGCTGGTAGGACAGACAGCCCGGCTGTGGGCCTTGGGCAGGGCAGGGGCTGCACGGTGCCCGGGAAACACGGAATGGGGTGCTGGTGTCAGCGGGGGTGCGGGAGGGCTCTGAGCCCCCAAACCTCGTCCACCTGGCACAGCCCAACACATGTCCCTGCTGTGCCTTGGTCTGCAGGAGGAGCAGCTGGCATCCAGGTGGCACCGCAGCACTTCTGGGCTGAGGTGCGTTGCTGGAGGGGCTCGGGGCGCCAGGACTCTTCCCTGGGCAGTGCGATGCCCGTGCCTGTGCTCCCAGGGCAGTGAGAGCTGAGAGCAATCTGCCCCTGCTCTGTCTGACCTCTCTCTCCTGCCCCCAGGAGACTTCTTGTGTTCCTCGCCCTCCTGCAGATCACCGTCCTCATCCTGGTGCTGCTGGACGGAGACGTCCCAAATAACTCTGTCCTGCCACCCAATTTGGCGGCTCCTTTGGGAGCTGCCCAGCAAGTCCCCGCTTCTTCTTCTAAAATGCAACGGGCAAGAGAATAAAGAAACCTGTGATTGCAGGACCCGTGTGTCACCTTGTCACCCTGTGTCAGTGACTCTCCTCTTCTGCTTGAGCGTTCCCAACAGATCCCTATTCAACCACTCAAGTCTCCTGGCTCCGTTCCTTGACTTCCTACGTGTGGGGATGCTCTGATCCTGAGCGTGGAAGAAGCAATCTCTGAATGCAATCCAGCTCTCTTGGGCCCCTTTTCCTTCAAGCAGTTCTTGCCCATGGGATTTCCCCCAGCAGTTGGTTGAAAAGGCCAAAGTTAGCCCTGCTAAAGTCCAGGGTTGCAATTCTACTTGCTATTCTGTTCCTGCCACACAAGATGCTGAACTCCACCGTCTCGTGGTCACTGCAGCCCAGCCAGCCCTCAACCTTTACTGCTTCGACCAGACCCTCCTTGTTAGTGAGGATGAGATCCAGCAGTGCACCTCTCCTGGTCGGCTCCTCCACCATCTGCATGAGGAAGTTCTCATCAGTGCACTGGAGGAACCTCCTGGCCTGTGGCTGGCTGGCCGAATGGTCCTTCCAGCAAACATCAGGGAAGTTAAAATCACCCACAACAAACAGGGCCTGTGACTGTGAGGCCACTCTCAGCTGCCCATAGAAAGCCTCATCAACTTCCTCAGCCTGATCTGGTGGCCTGTAATAGACACCTACAACAGTATCACCCCTGCCAGCCTGCCTGACCCATACACTCTTAACTCGCTCCTCATCTGCTCCTGGGCAGAATTTCGTACACTGTAGTTGCTCTCTCACATAGAGAGCAACTCCACCACCACGCCTGGCTGGCCTGTCTTTCCTGAAAAGGGTGTAGCCATCCATGACCACATTCCAGTCATGTGAACTGTCCCACCATGTTCCTGTAATTGCCACCAGATCATCATCTCCCGACCGAACACAGGATTCTAACTCCTCCTGCTTATTCCCCATGCTGCACGCATTGGTGTACAGGCATTTCAGGGAGCGAGCAGAGCACACCAATTTCTCCCTAGGGGCACAGGAAGCCACCTGGTCCTCATCAGTTTTAGAATGCTGCCCCACTGGGACAAGCCCAGCTACAACTCCATCCCTCTTCGAGCCTAGTTTAAAGCTTTCCAAATGAGCCCAGCTAATTCCTGTCCCAGCCTCCTTTTGCCCCTGGGAGATAAACCTTCCCCGCGTAACACTGTCCGGACTGGATCTTATAAAACCAACCATTATCAAAAAATCCAAAGCCCTGCCTGTAGCACCACTCTTGGAGCCAACCATTTAGAGACTGAATTTTCCTATTCCATCCCACATCATCACTTGAAGATGGAAGGAGTGAAGAGAGGATCACTTGAGCCCCTGAGTCTTTCACCATCCTTCCCAAGACCTTGAAATCATTCTTCATTGCCCTCAGACTACGGGAAGCAGCTTCCTCCCCATCTGTCTGGAAGACCAGCAGCGGGTAGTAGTCTGTCGGTTGCACCAGTCTGGGGAGCTCTCTAGCGATATCCTTGATCTGGGCTCCAGGTAGACTACAAAGTTCCCTAAGATGAGGGTAAACTGCATATTGGGCCCTTTGTTCCTTTCAGAAGGGAATTTCCTATTACAATCACCCTTCTTTCTTTCTTGTGAAGTCAACCGCCTCTTCCTATGTGATCTTGTAGGCAGGCTTGGCACCGCCTCCTCACCTACCTCTTCTTCAAGATCCAGGGCCTCAAACCTATTACGGAGGGGCACCTGGGGAGACAAAGCAGGCAGGGAGGGGGGCTGCCCGTGACGCCGAACCAGAATACACTTCCAACCCTCGTCGTCTTTTAGGTCCCCTACCTCTGCCCGACAGCAACAAGGGTGGGGCCGTCTCAGGACTTCCACCTCTGTCTGAGAGGACAGGAGGTCCATCTCCTTTTGGGGGGTACCTCCCTGGGGCCTTTCGACTGGCACGTCAGGGTGTTACTCCACCAGTCAATCTCCCTTTCACACTCCCTGATGGTCCTCAGCATCTCAACCTCTTCCTTAAGCTTCACAACCATGTCGAGCAGGTCTTGCACCTGCTCACACCTCACACAGGTGGAGTGCTGGCCTCCCTCCCCCGGCAGCAGCAGCCTCTGGCACTCCCTGCAGCCAGAGACCTGAACAGCCACCCCTCGGGACAGAACCTCAGTCTGCGCTGCCACAGTCTGTTAGAGACAAGCTCTCCTTCTGGAGGCGACCATGGTCGTCAGCAGTCGGCGATGCTGGCAATAAGTTAGAGGGGCAGACAAGGAACAAGTGCTCTCTGCACCCTGCTGCACAAGCTGCCACACCCGCTGCTGCAGCACAGTGTGGGTGGGACTCAACAGCTGCACAAGCTGGTTGCTCCTCTCAAGGAGGCTCCTCCTGTCACCGCCCGCTGTCTGTCCTGTCACCAGCCAGGCCTCTGAAAACTGGCCAAACCATCCCCAGACTTGGATCCAAGGTGGCCCAAAGTCTCCAAGAGACAAGTCGGGAAGAAGGATATGGGACCGAGGGAGAAAGCGAAGGGAGCTGGACAAAGGGAGGGAAGAGGAAAAACTAGAGCTGGGCTGCAGGACTGAAATGGAGGAATTGAAAGAAAAGAGGCAAGAAGCAGGAGAGTGAGAGAAAAGGAAAAAAGAGAGGAAAGAAGAGACATGCAGCCAGATGAGGGGTTAGTGAGAGAGGATGGGACAGAGAAGAGGATGAGAAGGAAATAAGGCAAGGCAAGGACAGGCAAGGACAGACAAGGCAAAGCTAGGATGCAGGACATTTTTTCTTTATAGTTTCTACCACATTCATCTTCAGACGAGGAAGAAAGTCATCAGACCTTATGGATTAGGCCCAAACAAAAACCCCAGCTACTTGAGACACTTAGACTAAGCCTAAAATGCAAAGATCTCTCCACAAGGATGGTTTTTATACTGTACTTCCACAATCTGCTGGCAGTACAATAAACTAAGCTGCTGATCTCCTTAGACTGAGTCATGGGGGTTTGGTGCAGGGATCATGCATATCATGGGAATATTTCACCATTTCTGCTCTGGTTTTCAGTGTATAACACTGTCCTGGTTTTGTTAAAAACAAGTTTCTCTTTTAGTGAACTTGCCTGTCAGCTAAAGCTTCATATTAACTGCATTTTCCTGGAGAACCAGACACATGTTTTGGCAAACCTAGCAATGGAATGCAAACTTATTGATAAGCACAGATGGACATCTCGTGAGAGGGGTGACGAGAAACAAGTGACCAAGAAGCTGACCAACTGTGTATAACATTCCATTCACATGAATACTTCATATAAAATGGGAGATCACAAGGATCTCGTCCCTTTTCCTTTTGCCTTTCCTTTTTCCCTTCTGCTTATGGCGACATTAGGAGAGGACCTTGCTAGTCGTCCCTGTGAACTGACGCCTAGTGACAGACTGAATCCAGCTCTGGTTGGCTGCAGAGTCTAATCCAGGACTTTGGGTGCCGGCTCTGCAGTTGCTGAGACTTTCAAGATTGATTTTGTATATTTTGTATTATTTTCTCTATTCTTATTAGTAGCATTAGTAAAACATTGTTAATTTTTCCAACTCTCTTCTCTCTGTCCTTCTTTCCCTCCCCATCACCTGTCCTGAGTGGGAAAAGGGGAGAAGGAGGGGCAAAAGGGGGAAGTGTGGGGGGAGAGGGGTTAACAATACGTCTGCCAGAATTTTATTGTCACCCCACAATCTTAACCCTCGACACAACTAAAGCACAACCAACCTACAAGTTTCTTGCAAGTATCGTACCAACACACACAGAGCATCTCCATTTCTTTTTCATCATTTTAAATGGGCAGATGGATTTTTCCACAAGAAAATCCCCAATCTAAGCAAGACTCACTGTTCAGCACACCAGTCCTGCACTGACCTTGCCCGCAATAGGCATCCTGTAGATGTTCCATACTACAATTCCTGCCACAACTTTATTCCTGATGTAGAAAATGGCACCATCGCCATGCCCTTCTCTTTGCTTTGGAACTTGAGGCACTGGGGGAAAACTTGGAGGAATGTCAATTTCTGATGCTTCTGCTTCAGTCTCTTGATAGAAGGGACCTTGTCCCTCTAGCAAAGAGATGTCCAAACATCCAGTGCAGAAGAGAAGCAGCAGCTCTTTGCTGGTGATGTTGAGAGCGGACTAAAGAGCAGGGCCCTGGAAGAGGCTGAGGCGTTTTCTTGGAGTTGCATCCGGCAAAAGTTAAGTTTCAATAAGATGAGAATGAAACCATCCTGACATGAAGCACAGCGCTGGCCATTCCCGACTTCCATCACCAAAAGCAAAAGGCAGAACAGCTGCTTCTTTAAGGCAGCATAGACAAAATAAAGACGCTTAGAACCACAGCAACTCTTCTGTGCAAAACCTGATCATTTGATTGCTATGGAGGAAATTCAGCCTCCCTGGGAAAAGAAGTCTGAATTTTGGGAAATGAGTTACCCAAGGCCTTCTTGGAGGAACGTTACGTTTGAATCCCTTTTGACTATCAAAACCAGCCTTTAAAGCTTGGTGTAGGAAAGAAGCAAAGAGATTGATGTCTCCTGGAGCTCTGCAGTGCGATCAGACCAACTCTCTGGGCACTACCCAGCGAGACACATACACCTTCACGCACGGCCACAGCTCCCGAGCACAACTCCAGCCCTCCCTGATTGCTCCCTTTCATTTTTCAGCATGGCTTTTGCTGTTAATTTAGCAAGAACTCCTCCTGTTGGCAAATTACTGTTGGTAAACTACTGTCAACAAGTCCAATGGCTTTGGAGCCTACATTGGGACGCAGATTTCTCCTAGGAAGGAAGTGTTGATTTAAGAGAGAACATATAATACAGATTAAAGAGAAGTACACATTGCTGTGTCAACACCTTGAACTGGGCACCTGCTGAATTGGAACTGGGAGGCTTAGAGGAGTCAACGCAGCTGTGATTTAGGGCCCAGCAAGTCCCGTGTGTCAAAAGTGTTCCAAATTGTGCTGAGGAAACAGGTGCTTCCCACAAAACAATGTGGGTATCTCTAGATGTACATCACTACCTTTCTGGCCACAGCCCCAACTGACTTGTTGCGGCACAGCCCCGCAGCACCAGAACATGTCGCCACTCGCGTCCCTCCTGAGGAGCGCAGGTTGGACAGCTGTGGCAAGTTACTTGTTTTGTTCCATGTCAGTTTTACTCCTTTGGCTTTTCAAGAAGTGAGGCTGTTTCACGTCCACTCCATCATGAAGTTGCAATTTCCCTGAAAGTGCTGGCGTCACCTTATCCCAGAGAAGGACCGCGCTGTGAGCAGGAGGAATACACCAGCCCAAGCCAGGAAAAGAAGGGCTCTGCTCCGGGGACGTGGCGGTGCTGTGCTTTGTCCTGAGCCCCCGGCCGATCGCAATACAACTCTGCCCTTCCCAGGCAGAAATTCCCCGCAGGGCAACTGGGCAGCTGGAGGCTGGGGACAGAGATGTTGCTGCTGCCTGGTGCTGCCCCAGTCATTGCAATCAGCTCTGGTTCTGTGCAGTGCACAGGGGTGCTGGGGAAGAGGAGGATGCTGCAAATGCTGCAGCCCAGGGCATGCAGCAGCCACGGACAGCCATGGCTGGTTTGCAATGCGCCACACAGGGATCAGCAGCTGCTGCAGCTCTTGGCCAACTGGGTTTATACCTGAGCCGCCCTCCATTTTTGGGCCCCAGAAACCCAGAGCAGAGTAACTCGCATCTGAGACGAAGCTCTGAGCGGGTGGATTTCTTCTCAAGACCAGCCCTGTTTGCGGCGCTTCTCCCCGGTGTCTCAGGCCTGAACGTGCTCTCGTGACGCTGGAAGCCTTGTGCATCAGAGCCTTGTGCAGAGATGGATCATGGCTCAGATTTCCAGCAAGGGAGCGAGCAGCCGGCTCTTCCTGACTTGGAAGACCCTCGGTGGAGGCGAGGGACCACATGTGGGTTTGGAGGGTCTCGCCTGTATCAGCTCATGTAGGTGCTCTGAAACACCCCCGCAATGGGGAGGTTCCTTGTGAGACAAAAGGGATGCCGTACGGTGCAGGTCAACCAGGCCAAGTCAGCAATAGATCTCAAATGTTCCAAGTCCTTGACTGGAATTGGAAACAGACGAGTGGGAAGGGAGCCTGAGGGGGATCCAGGCAAACTGCCGGGACACCCCGAGGACAGAGATTTCCTGCAGCCTTCTTTGTCCCGAGGTGGAGCAGGAACAGATGGGCACAGGGGAAAACTGTCTTTTTTTTTTAATTGGCTTTATTGATTTCTGAAAACAACCCAAGGACGACAAGAGGCTGGCAGCACCATGTCCTCAGGGCAGGTGAACGCCACGGTCACCATCCATGCACCCATCCCTGGCGTGCCACCCTCAGACGCTCCCTCTGGACGCTGCGCAGGCTCAGGACCAGCCGCATGTCCAGGCACCCGCGTGGCGCTGGCAGCCGGGCTCTACTCCTCTTGCTGTCCCGCGGTGCAGCTGCAGCGGAAAGCCCTGCGCAGAGCCCGGAGCGCCCTCCTGAACCGGGAAGGCCGTCGCCCTGGAGCTGGGCCATGCGCTGCGCAGGCGATGTCTGCGCTGGTCTCTCCTCCATGTTCTGCAGACATTGGAGAAACCGTGTTCTCTTCTTCATCCCTCGCAGCTGGGACGAGAGGGGCTGTGCTGGCCTGTCCCTCATCCTCTCCAGCCAAGTGAGCCTCAATGGCTTCAAGTCCTGCAGGTGCTGGAGCTGCCACTGGAACATCCGTGCATTGGGCCCGGTGCTGCTGTTCCACCGGTTGCTGGCCAGGTCCCTGGATCTCAGCCTCAGCCCTGCGCACGGCCTCACTGACGATGTACTCCACAATGTCTGCCAGAGCCACATCGTCCTCTGTGGGGCTGTGCTGGGCAGGTGCCGGGTGCTCTGCCTCTGCTGCCGCCTCTGTGTCTGTGCAGCTGGGCAAGCCAGGCCCCTCCTGGGGACCTGCAGGGGTGTCCTGGAGGTGCTCCTGGACCGAGGGGTTGATCCAGATGCTGTGGATGGTGTCTCCGCCTTGGCACCCCTCTTTGCTGTTCTCATCTTGCAAGTCCATGCGCTGGGCCAGGTCCTGCTGTTCCTCCGGTTCCTGGCCAGCTCCCAGGATCTCAGCCACAGCCCTGCGCATGGCCTCACTGACGATGCGCTGGGCTGTGGCCCACAGAGCCACCTCGTCGGCTGTGGGGCCCTGTGGGGCAGGTGCTGGGCACTCTGCCTCTCCTGCTGCCTCAGTGTTGGTGCTGCGAGGCCAGCCAGACCCCTCCTGGGGACCTTCATGGTGGTCCTGGAAGCGCTCCTGGACCGAGGGGGTGACCCAGCTGCTCTGGATGCTGTGCTGGCCCAGGCCGTGGCTGATCTGTGGGCAGGAGGAGGAGCAGGACACATGGGATGGAGGCGGCAGTCCCGGCACCGCAGCAGCTGCTTGCGGCCCCGTCGAACCACTGGCCTCTCTCTCCTGCCCTGTCCTGTCCCTCCCCTGTGGCCTGTGGAGCAAGGGGGGCAGCCCGAAGGGCTGGGAGTGGGCGTTCGCCTCCTCGTCAATGGGCATCTTGGGTCTTGTCTACCACAGAGCTGCGGCGAGCACCCAGGGGAGATGCTGCCTCCTGAGAAGCTGCTGCTCCTGAGAAGCTGCTCCTTAAATACCCCCACGGTCAGGGCGGGGACCCCCGTGTCACAATGGCCTCTGGCTATGTCGACCCTGTGTCACAATGGCCTCTGGTTATGACGAGGCGCCCACATCATAGAGCCCGGGCGGTTGTCACGGAGACACCCACCTCTGGGCCCCGCTGAGACTGGCTGTGCGCGGCGTGGGGCAGCCCCTGCTTGAAGGAGGAGGGTCAGAGAATGGCCAGGGGAGCTGTCCCCAGCACACAGGACCCTGTCCCCCAGAGCTTTGCTCAGAGACGCTGCTGCCTGCTCCGCTACACCTGCAAGAATCCGCATTCAGAGCTCGTTTGCAGGACAAACCAAGGGCCACTCTACAGCCTCACCACACTGATTCTTTGTTTTCAACAGGTCAAACCAAAACAAACTCCCAAATGGAACTCCACTGAAACACAGCAGAACTGAAACAGGTCTCAGTCTCTGCCTCCAGAAAACCCTGCCCTCCTTCAGCATGAAGCCTGATGCTAATGTCATGGAATATTCTCATTGGTCAGTCTGGCTGTCAGTCAAGCTCTGTCCCATCCATGCTTCCCTTCCCAGCTGCTTCGCACCTGTGGGCACAGAGCTCAGAAAGACCTTGGCTCCCAGACAGCAACTAAGATAATAGGCTCTTCTATTCCCTTTGTTCCACTTCAAAACCACTGGAAAGTTACTTGGAGAAAAACATTATCTCTGTCCCGGGATGTTACCTGATTTTTCCCAAACTAAATCCAAACAATGACCATGCTAGCTGCAAAAAAGTTTCTAACTGCATGAAGAAAATTAACTCAGTTTCAGTCAAACCAACACAGTGAGATTTGAGCAATCTTTTCTAGAGGAAGATGTGGGTCAGGGGGGCTGGAACCAGATGATCTTTAAGGTCTCTTCCAACCCAAACCATTCTGTGATTCTAAGGGAAGAGGGAGATGTGTTTCCTTATCCTCTCCACAAGATAGAATACCTACCTGAACACAGTAAAGACATCAATACCAGGTCAAAGAGCGTAGATTTGTTTGTATTAACATGTTCCCAAGCTCAGCAAAATCAGGAGATAAGTAGCACAGACAGAAAACTCAGTGACCTGCGCAGACACTCTCCACCAAATAGCTACTATAACTGTAGCACCATTAATACAAAACTGTCCTTGTCTCATGCCCCACATTGGGCACAAAAAGGAATGTAATGGGTTAACCTGGCTGCCACATTTTAGTTCCACTAAACCACACAGTAACTCCCCTGCTCGATAGGACACGGGGAAGAAAAACCCATTGTTTGAGATAAAGGCAGTTTAATAAAGAAAAGCACAGATTGCCTGTGGAAGCAAAAGGATTTATTGTCTGCTTGCCATCAGCAGGTGATGTCCAACCCTTTCCTGGGAAACTGGGCATCAGTTCATGTAGCAGTTGCTTCAGAAGGCAAATGCCTTAATTATGAATCCCCCCTGCACACCTCAGCCCTTCTCATGGCTTTTATTGCTGAGCATCACAAGAGGACAAGCAAGCTCCAGCTGGTCTGACTATACTGACTGACTTCCATGGTCATGGGGAACCTGAGAACATTCCCTGCTGTCATCAGGGGAAGACTCAGAGGGGAAGACACCACAACACCATTCGGGTTTCCACTCTCCTGCATGGGAGTTCAGGAGGTCTCAGGTCTGACCTCTCCTCACAGCACGTTCAGCTGTGGAGTGAGACCACGTTGCTCAAGGCTTTCCCATGGCGGGGCTGGAAAACATCCAAGGACAGAGACAGCACAACAAAGCTGGGGAAGCTGCTCCAATGCTTTGATGCCTTCACGGAGAAGAATATTTTCCTTATCTGCATCCTGAACCTTCCTTATTTCAACATCTGACTATTGTCTATTATCCTCCTGCCAAGCGTCTCCATGACAAGACTGGCTCCACCTTCTAGAAAAACCTCCCCACAGGGACAGAGAGGCTGTTACAAGATGCCCAAAGCCTTCTCTTCTCCAGGCTGAACAAGGCCCTTTCCCTCAGTTTCTCCTCCCAGCAAGTGTCCCAGTCCCTGAGCATCTTAGCAGCCCTCCACTGACCTCTCTCCCAGTTATCAACATCTTCAGGGGTTAGTCTATGCCAGGTGCAGGACCTGCCCTTTGTCCTTCCCTGTCATGATGTTCCTGACAGGACAGCCCTCCTGCCTATGAGGTTTCCCAATTTAGCATCATCAACAAATGTGGTGAGAGTTGTCTCCTCAAGGTCACAGATTATTAAAGTATTAAACTGCTCAGGTCTCAGCAGAGTCCCCTGTGCTGCCCCACAAGCCCCCAGTAAGTCCCAGTGGTCTCGAGGTTGGGCGTGAGACCCCTTCACCACTGCTGTGTCAGCCTCATATCCAACTGGTGTTCACCCATGTGTTTGTCAACCCATCCGACTGTAATGGCCTACCTCGGGTACAAGAACAGTGAGGGACACCATGCCAAGAGCCTTGCTGAAGCTGAGGTAAATGACATCCACTGTTCTCCCCTCATGCAGAAACGCAGTTAATTCATCATGAAGGCAATCAAGTTTGTGAGACATTAATTACCCTTGCTAAGTCCATGCGGATGGCTTTCAGACACGTTTTTCTCTAGTAGTTGCCCAGAAATGTCACCCAAGAGGACTCATTGGACAGGTCACTCCTCACCAAAGTGTTCTTGTGCAGCTTGTGGTTCCCTGGCTGGCACTTTTGGCTGCAACATTGGGTTTTTCTCACTCACAAGAGACCTCTGCCAATCCTGTGACCTTCAAAAGGGATGTTCCAAAGATGTGTTGATCTGCTGCAACATTCTTGTCACTATTGTGCCTGTTATATGGTGTCTTTAATTTCTGTGACCTTTCACCTATTTTCACCTGTCCTGATATAATGACTGTTTCTAAAGTCCCATTTTCAGCTGCAGACTCTCTTCACAAAGACCCTTTTCATTCTCCAGTTTTCTCTTTTTCTTGCTCTTTATTCATTCAGATTGCTCTCAACTTGCCAGCTGCTGTTTTGAACTTCAGGTAGTTAAATGTTTGTCTGTTTTGCAGTAGTCTAATTGTCTCCTTAGTCAACTCTTTAATTATGTTTGTATCTTTATTCTTTTATCTGCTTACCTAAAACATTTCTCATAAAATTATCCCTTGTTGAAAGACAACCTCATTAGAGGCAGCTTGTACTTAACTTATGGTGGAGGAGTGTGTTTTTTTATTTTTGAAGCTTAATTATCCTTCACTTTTCTTTGTTTATAATTAGGAAAAATCATTTGGTGCCTCTGTGCAGCCAGCTTTCTAGGAAGAGCATTTGGGAGGTGGTGCAAAGGAGTTGTAACATCCAGCTGCAGAGAAATGTGGACAAATCTGATGTAAGGAAAAGTGAGAACAAGTCCCAGGGGGCAACGAGAGAAAGGGTGAGGTTGGGCAGGTGAGGAGGAGTGTTGTCCATACCATGTTGGATGTCAAGGGACTGCTTTTCCTACCTGTCCAGACCTACTGAGGAGACATTCTGGATCATTATCAACCAGAGAACGCTACTATCACCTCTTCACTGAACTGAAAAGGAACATAATATGCCCTTCAAAAAACAGAATAATTTCTGCTAGGTGATTTTGAAATCTTCCTTCTTTGCTACATTATGAAACAGCTCAAATTAATCTTGAAGACTTGAAGAAAATTACAGGAAGGGAAATAGTTCATTAATACTTTCTGTATTTTAATGAGCCCCATGGTGTATTTGGCCCTTAGTCCATGAACTACAGATACTGAGAGAAGACTGAACAAATCGCTCAAGAGGTGGAAGTCAGAAGTGCAACTCAAAGTACCTTGAAACATTGATTGACCCCACTGAGGGTTATTATTGACAAAGCCTCTCCATGGACTTGTTAGAGAAGATAATTGAAGGTTGTAATTGCAGGTAGGAAAAGGCACTGTACAGGTCATTCTGCTATGGAGAAAATCCTTGGTTTGTTTTACCAGCCTAAAGGCCAAACCCCAACCCCAGGCCCTGGGAAGGCAGATCCCTCATGCCTGGCTCAGGCTCTTCCTGGATCAGTGGGGTGTGAGTTTGAGCAAGGCCAAGTGTAGGAAACTGTACAACCCCTCCTGGCTTCCCCAAAAAGGGGCAACGAGAAATCAAAGTCCAGACTCTCAAAACAGAGTTTATCCTGGTAGGTCTCAGAGACAGATACAACTGCCATAGCCAGGGGGACAAAGACCTTGGTCCTGTGTGGCCTTTCAGCCTCACCAGAGCCCTTGGCCATGTCTACTTCATGTTTGCTGATACTGTCCCCTTCAGGCACCTTTGTCCCTTCAGGCTGTTGACGTCCATCATGCTTTCCTACCTAGCTCTCATCCCAGCATTTCCATACTTTCCATACTCCACCCTCTCTGGTCTTTCCTTGAAGCACAAAGCCATGGGCTGATCCAGACTTCCTCTGAGTGACCTCTTGTACCACAGCACTGCCCTTGGACTGAGATGTCTTTTTCTGAACCTCCAGCCTTCCAAGTTGCACTTTGTGGAGGTTTCCTTCTCTTCCTACTACCAAGAAAAGCTCCATTATCTCTGAAACCACCCTTCAAGCAGTTGCAGGCTACTGCTACAGTGCCCTGAGCCTCCACTTCACCAGGCTCAAGAAGCGCAGGTTTCTCAGCCTCTCTCAAAGGCCCCAAACCCCATCCTGGCAGATCTCTGGAACCTCTCTAGTTCCTCTCCATTCCTCCAGAACAGAGAGTCCCACACCCAGACACAGTAGCCCAGATGTGGCCACTGGAGCACTGATTCAAGGGCGACGATAATTCCCTTGTTTGCTCTGTCACACTCTTCCTAACGCAGCCCCACATGCCCTTGGCCTTACTCATGGTGAGCATGCACCACTGGCTCGTATGGCATCCCTTGTCATGCCCAGCCCCTTCTGCTCAGAGTCACTCCTGAGCTGTTCAGGTCCCAGCCTGCCCTCATGTGTGGGGTTATTCTGCCCCCAGTAAAGAACCGGCAACTTCTCCTTGTACAATTTCATGAGGTTTTTATTGCCCAATCCCAGAGTTTTTCAAGGTTCTCCTGGAGTGAAGCTCTGCTTTGCCAGCTGTTAATGAGTCTGTATAGATGACCGATCAGATTTGTGGTGCCCCTGACAAGATTAGAGTACCAGGCATTACAAGGCACTCCAGATGAGAGAAGGAGGTACTAGTTTAATTGAATAACTGACCAAGGGAGGAATCCCCATGGTCAAAAGCTGAGAAACCAAAGACTTCTAGTAGAGGTCCATGGTATTCAAACTCCGCAATGACTACCAGGGCCTAAAATTGTGACGCTTCCTCCAGCTGTCTAAGGGACAACTCATCCTCTCCCTAACCTTCATCAGGAGGTTCAGTGATCCTGACCAGAAGACCATTGTACATGGAGAGTTAGAGGTCCACATAACAGTAAACTAGAGTGGACCCAAGGCTGTGCCCATGTCCAGCTTGGCCTTCAGTCTGTGTTGTGCTGAGCACGCAGTACTGCGGGTTGCAGGACAGACTGGGTTGCAACAGAGAAGTCTGCAGGAAGCTCCCACCTGCTGCCAATGATTAGGCCAACTGCATGTCCTTATCTTTATGTAAACCTGCAGCAACAAATTCACATGTGAAGAGCCTCTTTTACGGCCAGTAGAAATGATGAGTTGGTTATTTTTCCTTGTAAGAAAACACTGAATATGATCAGTGGAGCGAAATGGGATAACACTTCTAGAGATGAGTTCTGCAAGACGAGCTGCACCAGCTGACCAGGCAAAAGTAACCTCACCAGGATCTTCGAAGCCACATGCTGTTCAACTCCGGAGGCAGAAATGACCTGGTTTGGAGTTCTGCTAAGGGTGTCCAGTTAGTGTTTAGGGTATAGGCAGGCTTTGAGTGTTAGTTTTGTCAGGGCTGGGGTCAGGGCTGGGCTGAAGGCCAGCATTTTCATGTGAGGGGTAAGTAAGGACAAAGGTAGGGTAAGTGAGAGAGGTTAGGGGTTTGGGCTTTGGTTTAGAGGTAAGGTTTGAGGTTAAGGGTTAGAGTAATGGATTCCTTTCAAGGCGAGGGGGAGTATTTAGGGGTAGGAAAAAGCTGAAACCTTTGCAGAAAAGAACTCAAGGCAATCACTGAAAAAGTCTTCATTTCAAGCATGCTTAGCTTTTCATGAACTTTCAGATTTTTATTATTTTTTATTAACAGCACTAAGGCCATGTACTAGCAGTTGATCATGTTCTCTTGATTTATGTGAATAATTTTAGGCAGCCACTTGTGAAAACAATTTTTCTTCTGTATTTAGAGTGCAACATTCTCTCTATGTACTTCTGTTTCACTGGCTTTTCTCCATCCTCTCCCTATTCTGTCTTCAAAGAGCTCTCCAAGGGAAAGATTTCTTGCATCATAGAATAACTCAGATTGGAAGAGACCTGAATGTCATCTTGTCTGACTGTGCTGCTTGAGGCAGGTGAACTCGATGGGGTAGCTCAAGGGCTCCCTGCAGTTTGCCTTTATCCACAAGAGACCATAAAGTGAGCTCTAACCCATCATAGATGGAGATAATGAAGATGTTCACAGGTGTTGTCTCAAGTGCTGGTCAGTGAGGGATGCCAACAGTGACTGCCCTCCAGGAGGAGTCCATTCCACTGATGGCATCTGGGCCTGACCATCCAGCCAAACTCCCACACACATTGTCATCTGTCATCTTTATTTTCCATCCAGATATCACCAATATGACTATGGTGGACCATGTTAAAGTCCAGGTACACAACATTCCCTACTTTCCCCTCCCATGCAGGTTCTGCACTCTTTTTTGTTTCCTTCAAGTGCCTGGAGATGTCTGGAGGAGCATTTGCCCCATCACTTCCCCAGGGACTGAGGGGAAGCTGCCCAGCCTGTAACTCTACCAATCACCTTCCTTTGTAACCTACTTGAAGACAATTTTGATATTTTATTTCTCAGAGGACCATGGAAGCTCCCTGATAGGCACAACTTTTCTGGGGTGTTTGAGAGGCAGAGACACCAGCCAGCTCCACCAGCAACTCCCTGCCCCTTCCCACACCAAAGGCTTTCTCTATATCCTGTCCTTCCAGGTGAGTTTCTGGGACACAGCAAATGCCGTCCAGGTCCTCTGGGCCTGTTCAGAACACAACAGCAGGTCAACAACTCTGATGGTCTCTGTGTGAACCTCAAAGCTTTCCTAACATTCTATCTCAGTGCTGCACTTCTGCTCAACCTTTCTGGTTCTTGGGCTGCAGGTTGAGCAGGGATGTGAGGATGGTGTAGGAAAAAGGCTTTGTCAAACTGTCTCAGGAGTGCTGTTCTGGCATCATGCAGTCAAGCAAGTGAGAGTGCTGTAGAAAACAGTGGCACTGGTGAGGTGAGAGGGCCAGGTGGAGAAGGTCTTCTGCCTGTCTGCACTGGAGTGAAGAGCAGCAATGCATTCACAGGATGCCCATGTGAATGGGAAGAGGAAAACTGGCTCTGAAATGCAGATTATGGAAACATGAGTGCCACGGTATTACTGCAGGAAGTCTCCAGCAATGTGGCAAAATCGCACAAGTTATCAACTCCATTGAGGTCACAGGTCTAGGGCAAGAATGAAATGAGAATAGAAATCCCCGTAGCCAAGGCACAGGTGCCTTCTGGAGACAGAGCATGCAGTGCATGACTCTTCCATTCAGGTGGTTTCTTGGGGAAGTTACTCTCAACATGAAGTGACCTCGATACACTGTCCCACAAGCCTCCATGGCCTCCACAGCAATAACTGATGGCGTTTATGCTCATTCGGGTTCATCTCCCCCATCACACAATGTGCATGCTCACATCTCGCCTCACTGAAAATCTGGACTTCTGATCTAGTCACTTGGTGTCCTTCCATGGAGGGAAGAACAACCTCTCTCAGCTGTGGTGAGAGGACAATGACCCGCAGGGTGGTTACATGGGGCTGGTCTGTGACAATTGTCTTGGAGTAGGTGCCCCATGTTGTCCAGGAGTGTGGGGACAGACCAGACCCTGCTCTGCTGGTCTTTCACGTCTCTCCCAGGAGGCCTGGCTGTGTGAGAACGTTGCTGTGTGCCCCCACCATGCACACTCACACACTTCATCTATTCACGGGTGGTTTCCTCTCTGGGGCACTTTCCAGCCCAGCTCCTCCCCAGCTCTCCCCACATCCTGCTCTCACTCCAGCCCAGCAGGAAAGCCCAGTTTGGGCAGGCCCTGTAGAGTGAGATGGAAGAAACAGGTCAGTGACAGTGTCTCTCTGGCCGCCACGCTCAGGATGTCCCAATGCCCGGCAGCCTTCAGCACCCTTGTCCAGCCCCGCTCCCCAGGACAGCACCGAGTCCTGGCCCCGGGGCTCTTCAGGCAGCTCCTGCTGCCCCATGGACAGGGCAGCCTGCCCCAAGCTGGCACCCACGGCAGAAAAGGGTTTCTCTTTCCGTGCCTGCACACACACGGTGCCCTGCTCTTCTCCTGGGACATCCCATCTCCCCACAGAGCCTTTCCCCAAGGAGAGCACATCTGCACTGGCCTGGGCAGATGTTCCTGCACCCTGTTCCCACACTCCCCACAGCCCCCGAGCTGGGGCTTTTGCTCTGTGCAGTGAGTGAGCTGTGATGCCCAGGCTGTGGAGACTCTGCAGGGACATACTGGTCAGGCTGAGAGACAGACCCGGCTGATGTTGGTCACTGCCACTGTGACCGCCTCCCACACGAGCTCTGAGGTGGCCATGGAGGGGACACCAGCACATTAGGCCTTTGCATTTTGGAAGCTTTGGTAACTTGGGTAACTTTTAAAAGGGGAAAAAACCAAACCAAACCAAAACAAAAAAAAAACCCCAAAAAACAAAACAAAACAAAACAAAACAAAAAACTCAAAGGAAAAAAGAAAAATAAGGAAATTAGAGAAAAATGAGAAAACACTAAATAAAAGAGAAAAACAAGAAAACAGTAATTTGATGAAGGTACCTTTAGTGACTTTGTTGTTCATGCATTAGTAATTGTATCCTTGTTTGCGTCTTTAGTGATTTGTTGCTGTTGTTACTTGTGTCTTCGGTGATTTTCCAGTCCAATACTTATGGTTCACCAATTGTCTGTTATTGTGATTGTGAAATAGGTAGTGGATAATCGACAGGAGGGATTCAGAAGGAATCCCCTCCCTGCCCCAGGTTGTATTTTGTGACGTTGGAAAGAGATTGTTTGACTCTCTGGGGAACAGCAACCGGGGAGAATCTGTTTGAATTTTGTAGTCAATGTAGGCCGCTGTAAATAATATGAATGTGCTGCACAGATCTAGTACACATACTTTGTGATGTGTAGTATAGTAATGTATTACATGTAATATATCATAAGAAGTATATTTTAAATCATATATTGCCTATTGCATATTACACAATAAATGAGGATACACAGGCATTATATTTATCCCCTTCAGATCCGTCTGTTTTGACCCTTGAACGGGATAATCAGGGAAAGAAATTGAAAGACTGTTGTATAGGGCAGATATTGGCAGGGAATATACAGGGAACTTAGATCAAAATTGTCCCTTGGTCGATCCAGGGTGGGTTCATAACATTCTTAAATCTAGCGACAGGCTGAATTGTTATTGACAGCAGACTTTATACAGGATTAGACACGCTATACCTACAGCTATAAATATGCTAAAACTTTTTGAGATTAAACAGGATTGTAAGGAATCTCCAACTGGGTTTTTAAACGATCTTAAAGAGGCATCTAGTTACAACAAATGATTGAAAAAAGGTTTAATCGGGTAATAGCTATGCAATTACATACTGCTATGGCTATGCACTTAGTAAACACGCAGGGGAGATGTGGCAGTGTGCTAAGATCGGACCTGTGAGAAACTGTGAGAGTCGACAGTGTGAGAACAAGTGCTAGTGGAAAAATACAAGAAGCAAGTACCGTATGCTATGTGAGACAACAAGGACAGAGGGACTGATACAGGATTGGTACATCAAGGACGGAGGGTTAGCTTAGGATAGGCAAAACCTGTGTTGGACTTCTGATCTAGTCACTTGGTGTCCTTCCATGGAGGGAAGAACAACCTCTCTCAACTGTGGTGAGAGGACAATGACCTACAAGGTGGTTGCAAGGGGCTGGTCTGTGACAATTGTCTTGGAGTAGATGCCCCATGTTGTCCAGGAGCTTGGGCACAGACCAGACCCTGCTCTGATGGGCTGGCAAATGGCCCCACCCAGCACCCTTTGCAGGAAGCCTTTGAGGTGCTGGCCCCAAGGCAGTCCCGCTGCCCAGGAGTTCCAGGGGGCTGTCCCTGCCCTTGGTGGCCATGTGCTGGGCACAGCTGCTGGCTGTCCCTGATGCCTTCTCTGCCATTTGGCTCTCCAGGACAAACCTCCTGCTCTTCTCTCCAGTCATGGCAGCAACCAGCCCTGCAACCAAGAGAAGACCCCTCGTAGCTGTCCCCTCTCTGCACCAGAGCTGATGTCCATGAGGCCCCACAGCGAGGAAGACCAGGGTCACAAAGCCTTTTCTGAGGCGATAACAGGATGGTTTCAACCACTGCAGCATGGAGAAAATCCCAAGTGTGACCAGAGCCACAGGCTGGGCTGGACAGTGCCAATAGACCGCCATGGAAATAAGACTGGCTTTGAAAAACAAGTGAGCGGAGGTGGCACTGGTGTGCTGGAAAGGTCAATCATGTTCAGACCTACAACATTTGGATCCATTCCCAAAGCACAGCCAGGCAAATGATGACTCTTCCCAAATGAGCAAAAATAGTCCATTGCTGCTATTGCAGTCATGTTTCCTTTTCTACCCAAACCAAGATCCACAGCTGGCCATCTGTACGGGGGATGCAAAATGCACTTCAGCCACAGGGTAAACCTTCCACACCTCATGTGTGACTTGCACCTTTCTCAGAGTTATTTGACTACCTTGATTGGCGGGAAGAGCTTCAGAACTTATGGAAAGCTTTCAAGAGATACTCTTTTGAGTACTGAAAGAGTAAGGAAGCTACTGCCATTTTGGACATTTGCGTCAAAACTCATACACACATGGGATAGTGTGTGGTGTGTGACATGGATTTCTTTTTCTCCTTGTTCTCCTCTTTAGTAATGACTGAGATCTTTGCTTTGGAAAAAACATACCTAAACCAAAGAATCTGAGAACAAAAGTCCTGATCAGAGAGAAGGTCCATCTGGCCCAAGACTCAGTCTCCAAAGCTGCCAGCCATCCATGTCTACAGGGTCTTGGGGGTGCTCAAAGGCCTCAGTGGCTGGGACCGGCCTCACTGGGGACCATCTCCTGCAGGGGCCCAGGGGACGTATCTCAGCTCAGCCTGGGACCTCTGGTGCCTACCTGAGCCATGTTGTAGGTGTGTGTGCCTGTCTCTGCCCCATCTCCTGGACGGGCCTGGGCCCTGCCCTGCAGAGAGCGGCTCTCCTGGATGGAGTCCTCAGGCCTGGGGCAGAGCTCATCATGCTCCAGGCACAACTACTGAGCACAATGATGCTGTGCTGTGCTGTGCTGCTCTATTCTGTACACTCACAAGGAGTCCAATAAAGATGTGACTGTTCGACTGAAATGCCAGAGAGGTTTTAGATCCAAAAACAATTTCAGGGACACATACACAAAGGATACAACTGGAAACAGAATTTTATTTAATTTTTTAAATTTATATTTATATTTATTTTATTAAAATTACAAATTTTAATAGAAGAAGGAGAAGGAGGAGAGCTGGCTCCTGCTGCAAACTTGCCCTGGGAGAGAGAACCCGAGAAAGCCAGGGCACGAGTGGTGCCTTGGAGGGCAAGAGCAGTGGGCATGAACTGAGCCAAAAGGGCCCAGAGGAGCTCTGACAGGTGGTCATGCTCAATGCTGCAGAGGAAGGCAAAAAAACCCCGGGAAGCAGGGCCAGTCTGCCCCGGGGGAAAATTCCTTCCTGACCCCAACTTCCTGACCCCAACACTGGCGATCGGCTGTTCCCTGAGCATTTGAGCAAGACCTGGCTCCTCGGCCCACAGGCTGGTCATGCCTCCCAGGAGACCACAGAATAACAGAATGATAGAATGACAGGATGATGAAGGGACTCCTTCTCTTCTCTTCTCTTCTCTTCTCTTCTCTTCTCTTCTCTTCTCTCTTCTCTCTCTTCTCTTCCCTTCCCTTCCCTTCCCTTCTCTTCCCTTCTCTTTCCTTCTCTTCTCTTCTCTTCTCTTCTCTTCTCTTCTCTTCTCTTCTTCTCTTCTCTCTCTCTCTTCTCTTCTCTTCTTCTCCCTTCTTCTTCTTCTCTTCTCTTCTCTTCTCTTCTCTTCTCTTCTCTTCTCTTCTCTTCTTTCTCTTCTCTTCTCTTCTCTTCTCCTCTCTTCTCTTCTCTTCTCCTCTTCTCTTCTCTCTCTTCTCTTCTCTTCTCTTCTCTTCTCTTCTCTTCTCTTCTCTTCTCTTCTTCTCTTCTCTTCTCTTCTCTTTTTTTCTCTCCTCTCCTCTTCTCTTCCCTTCCCTTCCTTCCCTTCCCTTCCCTTCCCTTCCCTTCCCTTCCCTTCCCTTCCCCTTCCCTTCCCTTCCCCTCTCTTCTCCTCTCCTCTCTTCTCCTCTCTTCTCCTCTCCTCTCTTCTCCTCTCCTCTCTTCCCTTCTCTTCTCTTCTCTTCTCTCTCTTCTCTTCTCTTCTCTTCTCTTCTCTTCTCTTCTCTTCTCTTCTCTTCTCTTCTCTTCTCTTCTCTTCTCTTCTCCTCTCCTCTCCTCTCCTCTCCTCTCCTCTCCTCTCCTCTCCTCTCCTCTCCTCTCCTCTTCTCTCTCTTCTCTTCTCTTCTCTTCTCTTCTCTTCTCTTCTCTTCTCTTCTCTTCTCTTCTCTTCTCTTCTCTTCTCTTCTCTTCTCTTCTCTTCTCTTCTCTCTCCTCCTCTCCTCTCCTCTCCTCTCCTCTCCTCTCCTCTCCTCTCCTCTCCTCTCCTCTCCTCTCCTCTCCTCTCCTTCCCTCTCCTCCTCTCCCCTCCCCTCCCCTCCCCTCTCCTCTCCTCTCCTCTCCTCTCCTCTCCTCTCCTCTCCTCTCCTCTCCTCTCCTCTCCTCTCCTCTCCTCTCCTCTCCTCTCCTCTCCTCTCCTCTCCTCTCCTCTCTGTTCTCCTCTTTCTTCACCTCTTCCCTCTTCTATCTCCGTCTTTTCTTTCCCCCTCCTTTCTCTAGCACTACATGCTCAGGAAATACCTCACAAACACTTGCAACCTTGCCCAGCTTAGCCATTCTCTCCATCACCTTGTCTGAAGGACACATGGACCTTCTGCTGCCCGTCAGAGCACCGCGCCCCCTTCAAACCACTCTGCATTCCACTTCCTACAGCTGCTCACCCAAGCTCCCCAGTCCATGAGGACGCTGAGCTCTGCAGTGCTCCGCAACAAGACATTCCCTTCATTTTGCTACTGCTATCCAGCTGAAAAGGATGTTCATCCATTAGATGAACTTGGAACGTGGCCCTGCTGGGAGATGGCCTTGCAGCGGACAAACTCCAGCTGCCTCAGCCAGATCTTCCTCCTTTAGGCCCTGTCAAGGGACCAGCTCCTCAATGGCTTCCTCTCCAATGTCTTCAGGCTGCCTCCAGGCCAGCTCTGGCAGCAGACACGCGAGGCTGCTCCCTTTTATACTGCCCCGGGCCATTGTGACCTCAGCATTGCTGGCTGGTCACACTGTGACACGGAGGTGACATGGGCCCCCAGTATCCCACCGCGTCTGCTGCCCATGCACCCAGCACTCCTTGGAGGAAGGACTTTGGGTGTTGCTGGCCCCGCGGCTGCCTCCAGGCCAGCTCTGGCAGCAGACACGGGACGCTGCTCCCTTTTATACTGTCCCGGGCCATTGTGACATCAGCATTGCCCGGTGGTTGCATTGTGACACGGAGGTGACATGGGCCCCCTGTGTCCCGCCCCACCCACTGCCCATCCACCCAGCACTCCTTGGAGGAAGGACTTCGGGGTGCTGCTGGCCCCGAGGCTGTCCTTGTGCCCACGAGGCCCAGGGGGCTGTCCCTGCTCTTGGTGGTCATGCACTGGGCATGGCTGAAACCACCTGGGAATGGCGGTGGCATGAGGAGGTTACTGAGGAGGTTATTCACATACAAAGGAACTTCTTCTCTTTTCCTTTAAAGTTACTAAAAGAAACTATGAAAAACAATCCTCTAGTACATGATGGTCATGAATTGCTCTGCGAAAGTGCTGCCATGGGTGCAGGAACCTGCCAGCCTGCGTCCATTCCAGTAAAGAATCTCAACAGTTTGGTGCCGGCTCCATGTGTTTGGCATGTGGCCTCTCTCACCTCCTAGATGTGCAGGTAGGAAAACAGGTGGGGGAGCAGGTCTCAGCTAAACCCCAGGCCACCTGCTATGGAAAGCATAGGTGTGAAAGCATAGGCATAGCCTCTGGGCTCAGGCACCAGGTTCTGTGGGCTGGTAAATGGCTGCCTGACAGCTCAGACATGGTAATTATCCCTAATTCAAGCACTTGGGGTAATGCAAGGTGGTGCCGTGTTGGAAGAGCTTCATTAACTGCAGAAGAGTAAAGACATGCCCATGGGCAGATCCTCTGCTGCAAAGGGTCTTCACATCCTTTGGTCTCACCGTGAACCTGTGCCCTCACCTTCTGGATTTAAGTGACTCTAATTAGACTTAGCTTAATTCTCCCTAGAAACAAAGCAATAACCTACCCAGCCTATTCAGCAGCCAGTACCACTGTCCTAAAAGTCCCCAGGCAGATGAATCTCCAAAACCAGAACATGGGCGGCTGCTCATTCAGTTTGTTATTCTTCTATCACACGCCATTTATTGAGTGTTATTGACAACAAGGACATTTTTGCCCCCAGCAGTGGGAACAGAAGCAGAACAGTGTGAACCTTACAAATCCTCTTACTAAATTGCTGCCAAACTGATTCCCAATTTACATTCTCACTTAGTGATGTCCAGAGTTTGCTAATTCCTAACCAAAATTGAGACGGTGTGGTCAGTTCTTGCAATGCTATAATGCATCGGGACATAACTTGTGATTTCCCTCCAGTCTGTATCATTACAAAACTAAGCATCTCTGTTTTCCTTACAAATGTGTTGTTAAACTGGCGTATCTCCTGTCCTGTGCCTGAGTTTCTGTAATCTAGTTCACCCAAGGATGCACCCAAGGATTATTATTTTTGCAAGGTGTCAGTGAAGTCCTGTTCTTTGTACAATAAGTTACACAGAGATAAGCAAGGCTAGGCAACAGTGATGTGGGTTAAAGGGTTAGCTCTCTATGTGTTTTTAGTGATATGGGGTAGGGTTAGTTCTTTAAGTGTTAGTTATTAACTGTTAATAAATTAGTTGTCAATTCCCTGTATCATCCTAACCTTCATCAGGACGTTCAGTGATCCTGACCAGAAGACCATTGTACATGGAGAGTTAGAGGTCCACATAACAGTAAACTAGAGTAGACCCAGGGCTGTGCCCATGTCCAGCTTGGCCTTCAGTCTGTGTTGTGCTGAGCACGCAGTTCTGCGGGTTGCAGGACAGACTGGGTTGCAACAGAGAAGTCTGCAGGAAGCTCCCACCTGCTGCCAATGATTAGGCCAACTGCATGTCCTTATCTTTATGTAAACCTGCAGCAACAAATTCACATGTGAAGAGCCTCTTTTAGGGCCAGTAGAAATGACAACTTGATTTCTTTTCTTGTAAGAAAACAAAGTGATCAGTGGAGCGAAATGGGATAACCCTTCTAGAGATGCGTTCTGCAAGACGAGCTGCACCAGCTGACCAGGCAAAAGTAACCTCACCAGGATCTTCCAAGCCACATGCCGTTCAACTCCAGAGACAGAACTGGCCTCACAGCCACCTTCACAGTCCCATGCTGCCTGCTGGAGTAGGAGTTTCTAAGGCACAGCTGAGCTCAGCCCAGCATTCTCACCCGTCTCCTCCTTTTGGTTTACAAGCTGATCAGATACAGGTCACCACACATTCCTTTTCCCACACCCCGAGACTGCTCTGGGACCTCATGTCCTGCCCTCAAGGTGCCAAGCAGCCTAAGTCCAGGTTAGGAAAGGGACTGAAGGTGAGGGATTGAGAGCATGGGAAGGAGGGCTTTGGGTGTTAGGCTTTCAGGTTAGGGATTCAGGATTAGAGCTCATCTTCCAGGGTTCAGGATTAGACAAAGGTTTAGCAGGAGGGTTTGGAGCTCTGCTAAGGGCGTCCAGTTAGTGTTTAGGGTATAGGCAGGCTTTGAGTGTTAGGGTTTTGTCAGGGCTGGGGTCAGGGCTAGGCTGAAGGCCAGCATTTTCATGTGAGGGGTAAGTAAGGACAAAGGTAGGGTAAGTGAGAGAGGTTAGGGGTTTGGGCTTTGGTTTAGAGGTAAGGTTTGAGGTTAAGGGTTAGAGTAATGGATTCCTTTCAAGGCGAGGGGGAGTATTTAGGGGTAGGAAAAAGCTGAAACCTTTGCAGAAAAGAACTCAAGGCAATCACTGAAAAAGTCTTCATTTCAAGCATGCTTAGCTTTTCATGAACTTTCAGATTTTTATTATTTTTTATTAACAGCACTAAGGCCATGTACTAGCAGTTGATCATGTTCTCTTGATTTATGTGAATAATTTTAGGCAGCCACTTGTGAAAACAATTTTTCTTCTGTATTTAGAGTGCAACATTCTCTCTATGTACTTCTGTTTCACTGGCTTTTCTCCATCCTCTCCCTATTCTGTCTTCAAAGAGCTCTCCAAGGGAAAGATTTCTTGCATCATAGAATAACTCAGATTGGAAGAGACCTGAATGTCATCTTGTCTGACTGTGCTGCTTGAGGCAGGTGAACTCGATGGGGTAGCTCAAGGGCTCCCTGCAGTTTGCCTTTATCCACAAGAGACCATAAAGTGAGCTCTAACCCATCATAGATGGAGATAATGAAGATGTTCACAGGTGTTGTCTCAAGTGCTGGTCAGTGAGGGATGCCAACAGTGACTGCCCTCCAGGAGGAGTCCATTCCACTGATGGCATCTGGGCCTGACCATCCAGCCAAACTCCCACACACATTGTCATCTGTCATCTTTATTTTCCATCCAGATATCACCAATATGACTATGGTGGACCATGTTAAAGTCCAGGTACACAACATTCCCTACTTTCCCCTCCCATGCAGGTTCTGCACTCTTTTTTGTTTCCTTCAAGTGCCTGGAGATGTCTGGAGGAGCATTTGCCCCATCACTTCCCCAGGGACTGAGGGGAAGCTGCCCAGCCTGTAACTCTACCAATCACCTTCCTTTGTAACCTACTTGAAGACAATTTTGATATTTTATTTCTCAGAGGACCATGGAAGCTCCCTGATAGGCACAACTTTTCTGGGGTGTTTGAGAGGCAGAGACACCAGCCAGCTCCACCAGCAACTCCCTGCCCCTTCCCACACCAAAGGCTTTCTCTATATCCTGTCCTTCCAGGTGAGTTTCTGGGACACAGCAAATGCCGTCCAGGTCCTCTGGGCCTGTTCAGAACACAACAGCAGGTCAACAACTCTGATGGTCTCTGTGTGAACCTCAAAGCTTTCCTAACATTCTATCTCAGTGCTCCACTTCTGCTCAACCTTTCTGGTTCTTGGGCTGCAGGTTGAGCAGGGATGTGAGGATGGTGTAGGAAAAAGGCTTTGTCAAACTGTCTCAGGAGTGCTGTTCTGGCATCATGCAGTCAAGGACGAGAGTGCTGTAGAAAACAGTGGCACTGGTGAGGTGAGAGGGCCAGGTGGAGAAGGTCTTCTGCCTGTCTGCACTGGGGTGAAGAGCAGCAATGCATTCACAGGATGCCCATGTGAATGGGAAGAGGAAAACTGGCTCTGAAATGCAGATTATGGAAACATGAGTGCCACGGTATTACTGCAGGAAGTCTCCAGCAACGTGGCAAAATCGCACAAGTTATCAACTCCATTGACGTCACAGGTCTAGGGTAAGAATGAAATTATGAGAATAGAAATCCCTGTAGCCAAGGCGCAGGTGCCTTCTGGAGACAGAGCATGCAGTGCATGACTCTTCCATTCAGGTGGTTTCTTGGGGAAGTTACTCTCAACATGAAGTGACCTCGATACACTGTCCCACAAGCCTCCATGGCCTCCACAGCAATAACTGATGGCGTTTATGCTCATTCGGGTTCATCTCCCCCATCACACAATGTGCATGCTCACATCTCGCCTCACTGAAAATCTAGACTTCTGATCTAGTCACTTGGTGTCCTTCCATGGAGGGAAGAACAACCTCTCTCAGCTGTGGTGAGAGGACAATGACCCGCAGGGTGGTTACATGGGGCTGGTCTGTGACAATTGTCTTGGAGTAGGTGCCCCATGTTGTCCAGGAGTGTGGGGACAGACCAGACCCTGCTCTGCTGGTCTTTCACGTCTCTCCCAGGAGGCCTGGCTGTGTGAGAACGTTGCTGTGTGCCCCCACCATGCACACTCACACGCTTCATCTATTCACGGGTGGTTTCCTCTCTGGGGCACTTTCCAGCCCAGCTCTCCCCACATCCTGCTCTCACTCCAGCCCAGCAGGAAAGCCCAGTTTGGGCAGGCCCTGTAGAGCGAGATGGAAGAAACAGGTCAGTGACAGTGTCTCTCTGGCCGCCACGCTCAGGATGTCCCAATGCCCGGCAGCCTTCAGCACCCTTGTCCAGCCCCGCTCCCCAGGACAGCACCGAGTCCTGGCCCCGGGGCTCTTCAGGCAGCTCCTGCTGCCCCATGGACAGGGCAGCCTGCCCCAAGCTGGCACCCACGGCAGAAAAGGGTTTCTCTTTCCGTGCCTGCACACACACGGTGCCCTGCTCTTCTCCTGGGACATCCCATCTCCCCACAGAGCCTTTCCCCAAGGAGAGCACATCTGCACTGGCCTGGGCAGATGTTCCTGCACCCTGTTCCCACACTCCCCACAGCCCCCGAGCTGGGGCTTTTGCTCTGTGCAGTGAGTGAGCTGTGATGCCCAGGCTGTGGAGACTCTGCAGGGACATACTGGTCAGGCTGAGAGACAGACCCGGCTGATGTTGGTCACTGCCACTGTGACCGCCTCCCACACGAGCTCTGAGGTGGCCATGGAGGGGACACCAGCACATTAGGCCTTTGCATTTTGGAAGCTTTGGTAACTTGGGTAACTTTTAAAAAGGGGAAAAAACCAAACCAAACCAAAACAAAAAAAAAACCCCAAAAAACAAAACAAAACAAAACAAAACAAAAAACTCAAAGGAAAAAAGAAAAATAAGGAAATTAGAGAAAAATGAGAAAACACTAAATAAAAGAGAAAAACAAGAAAACAGTAATTTGATGAAGGTACCTTTAGTGACTTTGTTGTTCATGCATTAGTAATTGTATCCTTGTTTGCGTCTTTAGTGATTTGTTGCTGTTGTTACTTGTGTCTTCGGTGATTTTCCAGTCCAATACTTATGGTTCACCAATTGTCTGTTATTGTGATTGTGAAATAGGTAGTGGATAATCGACAGGAGGGATTCAGAAGGAATCCCCTCCCTGCCCCAGGTTGTATTTTGTGACGTTGGAAAGAGATTGTTTGACTCTCTGGGGAACAACAACCGGGGAGAATCTGTTTGAATTTTGTAGTCAATGTAGGCCGCTGTAAATAATATGAATGTGCTGCACAGATCTAGTACACATACTTTGTGATGTGTAGTATAGTAATGTATTACATGTAATATATCATAAGAAGTATATTTTAAATCATATATTGCCTATTGCATAATGCATATTACACAATAAATGAGAATACACAGGCATTATATTTATCCCCTTCAGATCCGTCTGTTTTGACCCTTGAACGGGATAATCAGGGAAAGAAATTGAAAGACTGTTGTATAGGGCAGATATTGGCAGGGAATATACAGGGAACTTAGATCAAAATTGTCCCTTGGTCGATCCAGGGTGGGTTCATAACATTCTTAAATCTAGCGACAGGCTGAATTGTTATTGACAGCAGACTTTATACAGGATTAGACACGCTATACCTACAGCTATAAATATGCTAAAACTTTTTGAGATTAAACAGGATTGTAAGGAATCTCCAACTGGGTTTTTAAACTGTCTTAAAGAGGCATCTAGTTACAACAAATGATTGAAAAAAGGTTTAATCGGGTAATAGCTATGCAATTACATACTGCTATGGCTATGCACTTAGTAAACACGCAGGGGAGATGTGGCAGTGTGCTAAGATCGGACCTGTGAGAAACTGTGAGAGTCGACAGTGTGAGAACAAGTGCTAGTGGAAAAATACAAGAAGCAAGTACCGTATGCTATGTGAGACATCAAGGACTGAGGGACTGATACAGGATTGGTACATCAAGGACGGAGGGTTAGCTTAGGATAGGCAAAACCTGTGTTTATGACAGTAACTTTGGTGGGAACACGAAATACCTATGAAGGTACAGCAGAGAAGCTCAGCTCTCTGTAACGTCTGTTTTCTCGACACTGGAGAAACTGCAAGGACAGCCCATGATGTCCCTTTCTCTGTCCCCTCTGGGCTCCCTCCAGGAGTCCCTGGAGCTCTAGGGGAACCTGCTGTGAAACAGTTCTCCAAGCACAGTGATGGTTCATATCAAAACACAATTGAAACTCCAAAAGGAATTGAAGGACACTAAGATAAGCTGTTACCACTTCATTAACAGCCGAAGAAGAATCCTAAATACTGTGAGACTACTACTGAATTTAGTAAGACAAGGTGTAGGTAGACCTGAGATACTCTATGTCTTTGCATCCATTGCTACCAGCAAGGTCTTCCAGGCCTTTGTGCTTTCAGGCAGGACTTTGGAGGGCAACAACTGTGGTGGATGGGAATCAAGTCAGGGGTTTCATGAGCAAACTGCAGCCTTACCAGCCCTTGGGACCAGAGGGTTTGCATCCAAGAGTGCTGGGAGAGTGTTTTTCCCCAGCTGATGCTGGTCTGTTATGATCCCAGAAAGAAATCAACTCAGAGTCTGTGAGGTATAGTTTAAAATGCTGTTTATTAGGTCTGGCACTACAAGAGGGGTATCACAGAGCCAATCTATGTCCCTTTAGATAGTGGGAACCCAGGTGGTGTAGCACTGAACAGGCTTCTGAGCCAAATGCTCTACTATGGTGCCACAGCTGAGGTACTGTTGTCCAAATGTGCACTTCCAGGAGGTGCCCCATGTCTTGTCAAAGCCCTGATGCTCACCTTGACCTGGTCCTGCCCAGCAAGCAAGAGCTGATCAGGGATGTGATAATCAGTGTTAGCCTTGGCTGTCGTAACCAGGACATAGTGGGGTCCCAGGTACCAAAGGGCAGTGAGTGATGCCAGCGGCAGAGCACAGACCTGGGACTCCAGAGGAGTCCTTGATGTACTTGGGAGACTCATACAAGCGGTGCCATGGGAAGTATCCATACACACATCAACCTTTGCCCCAAGCACTAACCAGTTTAAGCCGCACTTTCTATCATCCATATACACATCAACCTTCGCCCCAAGCACTAGCCAACTTTAAGCTACACAGACAACCAGTGAGCAACAAACACAAACAAACAAACAAACAAAACGTCCCTGTAGCTTACAATTAAAGCATGGCACTGAAGATGCCAAGACGGCCCCACGCCCACCCAGGGACAAAAGACTTAGTCCTAACCTTACCATTAGTTCTCGCTAGACATATACATGCAAGTATCCACGCTCCAGTGTAAATGCCCTTGACTCCTACACCATAGGCAAAAGGAGCCGGCATCAGGCACGCCCATAGCAGCCCAAGACACCTTGCTTAGCCACACCCCCACGGGTACTCAGCAGTACTTAACATTAAGCAATAAGTGTAAACTTGACTTAGTTATAGCAACTCAGGGCTGGTAAATCTTGTGCCAGGCACCGTGGTCACACAGGAGACCCAAACTAATCGTTCACGGCATAAAGACTGGACTCATGCTTATCACATTAATTAAGGTCAAAACGTAGCTGAGCTGTCATAAGCTTAAGATACACTTAAAACTGCCCTAAAGATGGCCCTAATTCGTATGACTTACTAAACTCCACGAAAGCCAAGGCACAAACTGGGATTAGATACCCCACTATGCCTGGCCCTAAATCTTGATGCTCTATACAACCAAAGCATCCGCCTGAGAACCACGAGCACAAACGCTTAAAACTCTAAGGACTTGGCGGTGCCCCAAACCCACCTAGAGGAGCCCGTTCTATAATTGATAACCCATGATACACCCGACCACTTCTTGCCAAAAACAGCCTACATACTGCCGTCGCCAGCTCACCTCTTCTGAGAGTGCCACCGTCAGCACAATCGCCCTAACCCCGCTAACAAGACAGCTCAAGGAATAGCCTATGAAGTGGAAGAAATGGGCTACATTTTCTAGCTTAGAAAATCTCACAAAAGGGGGCATGAAACAGCCCCTAGAAGGAGGATTTAGCAGTAAAGCGGGATAACATAAGCCCCCTTTAAGCCGGCTCTGAGGCACGTAGATAGCACCCGTCACCCTCCTCACAAGCTCTAAACTATCAATAAATAATACGCCCACTTGCTAAAGATGAGGTAAGTCGTAACAAGGTAAGTGTAGCGGAAGGTGCCCTTAGCACACCAAGACGTAGCTATAATATGAAAGCATTCAGCTTACACCTGAAAGATGCCTGTCACACATCAGGTCGTCTTGAAGCCAACTCTAGCCCAACCCCCCACAACCAGACATGCATAAAAAAATCTACTAAATCTTTAAACTAAAACATTCTTCCAACTCAGTATAGGTGATAGAAAGGTCATTAGGCGCTATAGAGATCCGTACCGTAAGGGAAAGATGAAATAACAATGAACAAGCCAAGCAATAAACAGCAAAGATAACCCCTTGTACCTCTTGCATCATGATCTAGCCAGAACAACCAAGCAAAGTGGACTTAAGCTTGCCACCCCGAAACCTAAGTGAGCTACTTGTAAGCAGCTATCCCTGAGCGAACCCATCTCTGTTGCAAAGGAGTGGGATGACTTGCTAGTAGAGGTGAAAAGCCAATCGAGCTGGGTGATAGCTGGTTACCTGTAAAACGAATCTAAGTTCAACCTTGATATCTCCCCCAGGAACCCTCAGCCACCCCAATGAAGATTATCAAGAGTAATTTAAAGGGGGTACAGCTCCTTTAAAAAAGGGTACAACCTCCCCTAGCAGATAATTAACAACCTTGTACATAACAATTGTGGGCCTTTAAGCAGCCACCAACAAAGAGTGCGCCAAAGCTCCGTTTCTACAAAAATCCTAAACCCATATGACTCCCTTCTCACTAACAGGTCAACCTATATCCATAGGAGAGTTAATGCTAAAATGAGTAACTAGGGTAGACCCCCTCTCAAGCGCAAACTTACATCCACACATTATTAACAGATAACTAATACTCCTACTACAACAAGATTTACATATTTCACTCTCTCTTACCCCGACCCAGGAGCGCCTACTAAAAAGATTAAAATCTGTAAAAGGAACTAGGCAAATCTCAAGGCCCGACTGTTTACCAAAAACATAGCCTTCAGCCGAACCAAGTATTGAAGGTGATGCCTGCCCCATGACTCGCCCCGTTCAACGGCCGCGGTATCCTAACCGTGCGAAGGTAGCACAATCAATTGTCCCATAAATCGAGACTTATATGAACGGCTAAACGAGGTCTTAACTGTCTCTTACAGATAATCAGTGAAATTGGTCTTCCTGTGCAAAAGCAGGAATGAATACATAAGACGAGAAGACCCTGTGGAACTTAAAAATCAGCAGCTACCTCGTAACAAAACTTAACCCACTAGGCTCACCGCTAACAAGATGCTGGATCGCATTTTTCGGTTGGGGCGACCTTGGAGAAAAACAAACCCTCCAAAAACAAGACCACCACCTCTTAACTAAGAGCAACACCTCAGCGTACTAACAGTAACCAGACCCAATATAATTGACCAATGGACCAAGCTACCCCAGGGATAATAGCGCAATCTCCTCCAAGAGCCCATATCGACAAGGAGGTTTACGACCTCGACGTTGGATCAGGACATCCTAATGGTGCAGCCGCTATTAAGGGTTCGTTTGTTCAATGATTTATAGTCCTACATGATCTGAGTTCAGACTGGAGTAATCCAGGTCGGTTTCTATCTATGTTGAACTTTTCCTAGTACAAAAGGACCGGAAAAGTGAGGCCAATGCTTCAATGCACGCCCCCTCCCTAAGTAATGAACTCAACTAAATTACAAAGAGATTCCACACAACACCCAATCCTAGAAAAGGATCGCTAGTGTGGCGGAGTTCGGTAAATGCAAAAGGCTTAAACCCTTTACCCAGAGGTTCAAGTCCTCTCCCTAGCTCACTATCCTCCATGATCATAGCCTACCTTATCATATCACTATCATATGCAGTACCAATTCTAATTGCCGCAGCATTCTTAACACTAGTAAAACGGAAAGTCCTAAGCTATATACAAGCTCGAAAAGGCCGAAACATTGTAGGGCCTTTCAGACTTCTCCAACCAGTGGCAGATGGTGTTAAACTATTCATGAAAGAGCCTATCCTCCCGTCTACCTCCTCTCCAATTCTTTTTATCATAACCCCTATACTAGCCCTCCTCCTAGCCATTACAATTTGAATTCCCCTCCCCCTCCCCTTCTCCCTTACCGACCTTAACTTAGGTCTCCTTGTTTTCCGGAGATCCAGTGTGTTACATCTAGGATCAGATTCACAGATTCATTTCCACCCACAACTGGGTCAGTTGAGGTGGGGGGGGGTGTTATGAAAATACGATACACCATCAAAAACCCCACAAAAATCTAAACCAGGCAGGTCTTTCCATCTCAAAATGGACAATTTAACTTGTGAACATTTTGATCATTGTCATGAGTCTGTACAGCTGCTGGAAATGGAAATAGGAATGTCCTTTTGTTTGCTCAGTATGGCAAGCCCCAGGCAACCCTGTGCATAGTCTGCATAAGCAAGTTACCTGACGGAAGTTGCGTTATTGGTGGAAGAAGAAATGCTGAAAGGATCTACAGAAGCATGCTTTTGATTGGCAAAGTGTTTGCCAGTGTCTAGGATGAGGCTGATATTATGTAGGGTTTTTCTTTGCTCGAAGACACAAGAGACTACTCAGTGAAGAGCAACTCCTGCTCGTCAGGATTAGGCCAGGTGCTTTGTCATGCTTTGTGCCTTATGTTCTCGGGACTCACCTCAAGTGTTACGATCTACAGAAAGTTATTAGAGAAAGTGATTTGCTTGCTTGTGAGAGGCACTTATCTCAGCAAGTGCAAATCTCCTCCTCATAGAGGGTGGTGAATCGTGGCTATGGTGTCTCCTAAACAGACCAGCTGAGGGGTTGTTGAAGCTCTAAACTAGCCTGCTCAGAGGGAAGTGGGTTAATGTCCTCCTTTTGCCTGGGGAGGGGAAAATAGGTATATTAAAAGTCAGATCTAGTGCAAGCACAGGGCAGTTTTCATTGGAAAAAAAGGAAACTTTGCAGTCAGACACAGCAGAGGGTGTAACCCCAAGTTTTGTTCTATTTCTGCAAAATTTTTCCAGCACCTGATCAGCACATCAAGGTGAGTACATATCTGTCATTAGTGAATGCACTAAAGGAGGAGCTTAAAAAATCATCACCCTGAAGTTAAAAATAAGACATATAAGAAATGCAGTTGGTTTTCATTTTCCCACTCACTTAAAAAAATTGAAGTGTTACACTTGCAAGTTCTCTTGATGAGCATGGAAGCAACACATTTGTAAGGAAAACAGAGATGCTTAGTTTTGTAATGATACGAACTGGAGGGAAATCACAAGTTATGTCCCAATGCATTATAGTATAGCAAGAGCTGACCACACCGCCTCAGTTTTGGTTAGGAATTAGCAAACTCTGGACATCACTAAGTGAGAATGTAAATTGGGAATCAGTTTGGCAGCAATTTGGTAAGAGGATTTGTAAGGTTCACACTGTTCTCCTGCTTCTGTTCCCACTGCTGGGGGCAAAAATGTCCTTGTTGTCAATAACACTCAATAAATGGCATGTGATAGAAAAATAACAAACTGAATGAGCAGCCACCCATGTTCTGGTTTTGGAGATTCATCTGCCTGGGGACTTTTAGGACAGTGGAACTGGCTTCTGAATAGGCTGGGTAGGTTACTGCTTTGTTTCTAGGGAGAATTAAGCTAAGTCTAATTAGAGTCACTTAAATCCAGAAGGTGAGGGCACAGGTTCACGGTGAGACCAAAGGATGTGAAGACCCTTTGCAGCAGAGGATCTGCCCATGGGCATGTCTTTACTCTTCTGCAGTTAATGAAGCTCTTCCAACACGGCACCACCTTGCATTACCCCAAGTGCTTGAATTAGGGATAATTACCATGTCTGAGCTGCCAGGCAGCCATTTGCCAGCCCACAGAACCTGGTGCCTGAGCCCAGAGGCTATGCCTATGCTTTCACACCTATGCTTTCCATAGCAGGTGCCCTGGGGTTTAGCTGAGACCTGCTCCCCGACCTGTTTTCCTACCTGCACATCTAGGAGGTGAGAGAGGCCACATGCCAAACACATGGAGCCGGCACCAAACTGTTGAGATTCTTTACTGGAATGGACGCAGGCTGGCAGGTTCCTGCACCCATGGCAGCACTTTCGCAGAGCAATTCATGACCATCATGTACTAGAGGATTGTTTTTCATAGTTTCTTTTAGTAACTTTAAAGGAAAAGAGAAGAAGTTCCTTTGTATGTGAATAACCTCCTCAGTAACCTCCTCATGCCACCGCCATTCCCAGGTGGTTTCAGCCATGCCCAGTGCATGACCACCAAGAGCAGGGACAGCCCCCTGGGCCTCGTGGGCACAAGGACAGCCTCGGGGCCAGCAGCACCCCGAAGTCCTTCCTCCAAGGAGTGCTGGGTGGATGGGCAGTGGGTGGGGCGGGACACAGGGGGCCCATGTCACCTCCGTGTCACAATGCAACCACCGGGCAATGCTGATGTCACAATGGCCCGGGACAGTATAAAAGGGAGCAGCGTCCCGTGTCTGCTGCCAGAGCTGGCCTGGAGGCAGCCGCGGGGCCAGCAACACCCCAAAGTCCTTCCTCCAAGGAGTGCTGGGTGCATGGGCAGCAGACGGGGTGGGACACTGGGGGCCCATGTCACCTCCGTGTCACAGTGTGACCAGCCAGCAATGCTGAGGTCACAATGGCCCAGGGCAGTATAAAAGGGAGCAGCCTCGCGTGTCTGCTGCCAGAGCTGGCCTGGAGGCAGCCTGAAGACGTTGGAGAGGAAGTCGTTGAGGAGCCGGTGGAGTCCCTTGACAGGGCCTGAAGGAGGAAGATCTGGCTGAGGCAGCTGGAGTTTGTCCGCTGCAAGGCCATCTCCCAGCAGGGCCACGTTCCAAGTTCATCTAATGGATGAACATCCTTTTCAGCTGGATAGCAGTAGCAAAATGAAGGGAATGTCTTGTTGCGGAGCACTGCAGAGCTCAGCGTCCTCATGGACTGGGGAGCTTGGGTGAGCAGCTGTAGGAAGTGGAATGCAGAGTGGTTTGAAGGGGGCGCGGTGCTCTGACGGGCAGCAGAAGGTCCATGTGTCCTTCAGACAAGGTGATGGAGAGAATGGCTAAGCTGGGCAAGGTTGCAAGTGTTTGTGAGGTATTTCCTGAGCATGTAGTGCTAGAGAAAGGAGGGGGAAAGAAAAGACGGAGATAGAAGAGGGAAGAGGTGAAGAAAGAGGAGAACAGAGAGGAGAGGAGAGGAGAGGAGAGGAGAGGAGAGGAGAGGAGAGGAGAGGAGAGGAGAGAAGAGAAGAGAAGAGAAGAGAAGAGAAGAGAAGAGAAGAGAAGAGAAGAGAAGAGGAGAAGAGAAGAGAAGAGAGGAGAAAAGAGAAGAGAAGAGAAGAGAAGAGAAGAGAAGAGAAGAGAAGAGAAGGGAAGGGAAGGGAAGGGAAGGGAAGGGAAGGGAAGGGAAGGGAAGGGAAGGGAAGGGAAGGGAAGGGAAGGGAAGGGAAGGGAAGGGAAGGGAAGGGAAGGGAAGAAGAGAAGAGAAGAGAAGAGAAGAGAAGAAGAGAAGGGAAGAGAAGAGAAGAGAAGAGAAGAGAAGAGAAGAGAAGAGAAGAGAAGAGAAGAGAAGAGAAGGGAAGGGAAGAGAGGAGAGGAGAAGAGAGGAGAGGAGAAGAGAGCAGAAGGGAAGGGAAGGGAAGGGAAGGGAAGGGAAGGGAAGGGAAGGGAAGGGAAGGGAAGGGAAGGGAAGGGAAGGGAAGGGAAGGGAAGGGAAGGGAAGGGAAGGGAAAGGAAGGGAAAGGAAGGGAGGGGAAGGGAAGGGAAGGGAAGGGAAGGGAAGGGAAGGGAAGGGAAGAGAAGAGGAGAGGAGAGAAAAAATGAGAAGAGAAGAGAAGAGAAGAGAAGAGAAGAGAAGAGAAGAGAAAAGAGAAGAGAAGAGAAGAGAAGAGAAGAGAAGAGAAGAGAAGAGAAGAGAAGAGAAGAGAAGAGAAGGAGTCCCTTCATCATCCTGTCATTCTATCATTCTGTTATTCTGTGGTCTCCTGGGAGGCATGACCAGCCTGTGGGCCGAGGAGCCAGGTCTTGCTCAAATGCTCAGGGAACAGCCGATCGCCAGTGTTGGGGTCAGGAAGGAATTTTCCCCCGGGGCAGACTGGCCCTGGTTCCCGGGGTTTTTTTGCCTTCCTCTGCAGCATTGAGCATGACCACCTGTCAGAGCTCCTCTGGGCCCTTTTGGCTCAGGTCATGCCCACTGCTCTTGCCCTCCAAGGCACCACTCGTGCCCTGGCTTTCTCGGGTTCTCTCTCCCAGGGCAAGTTTGCAGCAGGAGCCAGCTCTCCTCCTTCTCCTTCTTCTATTAAAATTTGTAATTTTAATAAAATAAATATAAATATAAATTTAAAAAATTAAATAAAATTCTGTTTCCAGTTGTATCCTTTGTGTATGTGTCTCTGAAATTGTTTTTGGATCTAAAACCTCTCTGGCATTTCAGTCGAACAGTCACATCTTTATTGGACTCCTTGTGAGTGTACAGAATAGAGCAGCACAGCACAGCACAGCATCATTGTGCTCAGTAGTTGTGCCTGGAGCATGATGAGCTCTGCCCCAGGCCTGAGGACTCCATCCAGGAGAGCCGCTCTCTGCAGGGCAGGGCCCAGGCCCGTCCAGGAGATGGGGCAGACAGGCACACACACCTACAACATGGCTCAGGCAGGCACCAGAGGTCCCAGGCTGAGCTGAGATACGTCCCCTGGGCCCCTGCAGGAGATGGTCCCCAGCGAGGCTGGTCCCAGCCACTGAGGCCTTTGAGCACCCCCAAGACCCTGTAGACATGGATGGCTGGCAGCTTTGGAGACTGAGTCTTGGGCCAGATGGACCTTCTCTCTGATCAGGACTTTTGTTCTCAGATTCTTTGGTTTAGGTATGTTTTTTCCAAAGCAAAGATCTCAGGCATTACGAAAGAGGAGAACAAGGAGAAAAAGAAATCCATGTCCCACACCACACACTATCCCATGTGTGTATGAGTTTTGACGCAAATGTGCAAAATGGCAGTAGCTTCCTTACTCTTTCAGTACTCAAAAGAGTATCTCTTGAAGGCTTTCCAAGATTCTGAACCTCTTCCCACCAATCAAGGTAGGCAATAACTCTGAGAAAGGTGCAAGTCACGCATGAGGTGTGGAAGGTTTACCCTGCGGCTGAAGTGCATTTTGCATCCCCCGTACAGATGGCCAGCTGTGGATCTTGGTTTGGGTAGAAAAGGAAACATGACTGCAATAGCAGCAATGGACTATTTTTGCTCATTTGGGAAGAGTCATCATTTGCCTGGCTGTGCTTTGGGAATGGATCCAAATGTTGTAGGTCTGAACATGACTGACCTTTCCAGCACACCAGTGCCACCTCCGCTCACTTGTTTTTCAAAGCGAGTCTTATTTCCATGGCGGTCTATTGGCACTGTCCAGCCCAGCCTATGGCTCTGGTCACACTTGGGATTTTCTCCATGCTGCAGTGGTTGAAACCATCCTGTTATCCCCTCAGAAAAGGCTTTGTGACCCTGGTCCTCCTCGCTGTGGGGCCTCATGGACATCAGCTCTGGTGCAGAGAGGGGACAGCTACGAGGGGTCTTCTCTTGGTTGCAGGGCTGGTTGCTGCCATGACTGGAGAGAAGAGCAGGAGGTTTGTCCTGGAGAGCCAAATGGCAGAGAAGGCATCAGGGACAGCCAGCAGCTGTGCCCAGAACGTGGCCACCAAGGGCAGGGACAGCGCCCTGGAACTCCTGGGTACTGAGACTTCCTTGGGGCCAGCACCTCAAAGCCTTCCTGCAAAGGGTGCTGGGTGGGGCTGTGGTGGGGGAGCTTTGCAGCTTCCCCCTGCTAGGGAAAGGAGGAGAAAGGAAAGAAGGGAAGTGAGGTATACTTCAGTTGTAAGGGACCTACAATGACCATCTAGTCCCACTGCATGACCAATTCAAGGCTGATCTAAAGTTAAAACGTGGTAGTAAGTGCATTGTCCAAATGCCTCTTGAATGCTGAGGCTTGGGGCATCAACCAGCTGTCACAGAATCACAGAGTGGCTGGATTTGAAAGGGACCTCTGGAGATCATCTAGCCCAACCCATCTGCTAAAGCAGGTTCACCCAGAGCAGATCGCACAGGAAGGTGTCCAGGCGGGCTTTGAATGTCTCCAGAGAAGGAGACTCCACAACCTCTCTGGACAGCCTGTTCTAGTGCTCAGGCACCCTCACAGTAAAGAAGTTTTTCCTAATATTCAGATGGGGCCTCCTATGCTGTGCCCGTTGCCCCTCATCCTATCGTTCAGAAGTCTGTTCCAGTATTTGACCACACTCTCAGTAGAGGGTCAAGTCTGAACTTCCTCTGACCCAGGTTTGCAGCATTCACACATGTCCTGTCACTGGATACCAGGGACAAGAGATCAGCACTTCCCTATACACTTCCCTCCTCAGGAACTTTGAGAGGGCAATGAGGTTGCTCATCAGCTTCCTTCTCTCCAAACTAGAGAAATCCAGATTCCTCAGCCACTCCTCAGAGGACATGCCTTCCCGTCGTTCACCAGCTTTGTTGCTCTCTGGACACATTTGAGTACTTCAACATCCTTGTCAAATTGTGGGGCCCAGAACTGCACACAGCACTCAAGGTGAGGCCACACCAACTCTGACTACAGCAGGATAATCACCTCCTTTGAGCGGTTGGTTCTGCTCTGTTTGATGTATCCCAGGTTGGGATTTGCACTCTTGGCTGCCAGGGCACACACTGCTGACTCTTGTTGAGCCTCCTGTCAACCAGCGCCCCAAGGCTCCTTTCTGCAGGGCTGCTCTCCAGCCAATCCTCTCCCCATTTGTACTTGTGCTTGGCATTACTTTATCCTAGCTGCAGAATCCGGCATGTGGACTTGTTAGATTTTATGCCATAGATCATTGCCTAATGCTCCAATCTATCTAGACCGTTCTGCAAGGCTCCTTGTCCCTCAGGATAGTCATCAGCACCTCCAAGGATGGTATTATCAGAAAATTTGCTAATGGTGCATTAAATTCCTGCATCCAGATTATTGATCAAAATATTGGACAGACCTGGCCCTAGGACTGAGTCCTGAGGAACATCCCTGGTGGCTTCCCTGAAGAATTTTTTCCTCATATCCAATCTAAACCTCTCCGTGTGCATCTTGAGGCCATTTCCTCTTGTCCTATCACTTGCTACTTGGGACGAGAGACCAACACCCTCCGTGATAAAACCTCCTTTCAGGCAGCTGTAGAGAGTAATAAGGTCTCCCCTCAGCCTCCTGTTCTCAAGGCTGAACAGCCCCAACTCCCTCAACCGCTCCTCATAAGACTGGTCCTCCAGACCCTTCACCAGCCTTGTCACCCTCCTCTGAACTCTCTCCAGCATTTCAATGTCTTCCTTGCCATAGGGGGCCTAAAACTGACCCCAGGATTCAAGGTGCTGCCTCACCAGTGCCGAGTAAAAAGGGATGATCATTTCTCTAGTCCTGCTAAAGCTCTGATTGAATTGAGGCTTGAACACCTTGGTGTGACCCAGTTTGTGACAGGTTGGACTGCAGATTCCTGAGGTCCCTTCAACCTCAGTTCTCTTATCATCCCATTGTGTTGTTGGGCTCTGTTTCTAACTGGAGCAGAGCAGGCGATGATGGGGCAGGATCCACCTGTGCTGTAGGTGACCATCTAAACCAACATCTCAGCCAGTGAACCAGCCAACACCTCAGTGTGACTCTCTCTGGGCAACGTGTGAGGAGTCCTGGGCAGGGAAGGTTCAGAGGGCATGGGGCGCTGTGCAAGACACAACATGATCTTGGCTTCATGCTTGTAGGGCCATCAGATCTCAGTTAATGCAAGAGTATTCCAGAACTTGGGATAGATTTAGGACACAAGTGTCTTCAGCTCCAGGGACACAAACACCTGGTGCCAGTGTAGATGCCCTGGGAACCCCTGCCCAGGCTCCACCTGCACTGCAAGGTGCTCTGGTCTCCCCAGGTCCTGTGTGATAGATGCCAATCCCAGGCCAGCACCTCAGGTACAATGGGGCCCATAAAATCGCACTGTCTGTTTATGGCGAGACAGCTGGTGACTGATGTCTGTCTGGAAGTGTACTAAGGATAGGAGAAGAAATACTGGTCTTCCCCTGTACCTCTATTACCAACACTCCTGTACCTCTATTACCAACACTCTATGATTTCATCTCCCTTGTCATTCAGGAGTTCCCACCTCTCCTGATTAAATGTCCCTGTCCAAGGACAACTTTCCAGCACTGTGTGGACATTTGCCCTTCCCAGTGCTCTCAGGTTTCTCCTCCACTTGCTCTTTGGTCATTCAGTGGCCTCTCAACTGTCTGGTTTCTGCTTTGAGCTTCAGGGAGTTACAAACTTGCCCCATTCTTCAGAGCTCTAATTGACATGGCAGTCAACACGTTCATTGTGTTTATTTCTATCCTCTCCTGTCTCTCTGTCTAAACCAGTTCTTGAGTGGATGTCCCTTGTGGATGGTGGCCCTCATCAGATCCAGCTTACACGCACAACTGAGGAAAATGTTTTACTGTTTATTGAACTATTTGCACAGGAGAGCAGGTGGAGCTGGTGCACAGGAGCTGCAGCATCTCCTGCAGAGCTCAGTGGAGAAGTCTGATGGAGGAAAAGTGATGCAATCTCTGGTGGCCAATGAGGGACCCGGCAGACTGGGGGTGGGGGTGAGGAGCCAGGTTGTCCATACAGTGTCCAGCCTCAAGGACTGTTCTCCTGCCTGTCCAGATGTCTTCAGGAGACCCTCGGGATCAATGTCCAGTGTAGAATGCTGCTGTCACTTCTATACACTGGAAAATGACAGAAAATACCCTTGAAAGAAAAAACCCTCCTTCATGAAATCTTCTTTGAAATCTTCATCAGCAAGTGTCCCATTGAAACCTCTCCAGTTAGTTCTACAAGTCTTGAAGATTTGAAGAATATTAGGGAAAGAAACATCGCTTGTTAGGGCTTTTTGTGTTTTAATGAGCCCCATGACGTATTTGGTGCTGAGTCCATGAACCTCAGATACCAAGCACGGACTGAAGAATCTGCTCAAGAAGTGCAAGCCAGAAGCAAACTCCAAAGTACCTTGAAGCATTAATGGGCCCCACTGAGGGCTGTTACTGACAAAGCCTCCCCAGGGACTCGTTAGAGCAGATAATTGGAGGCAGTGATTGCATTAGGCAAAGGCAAAGTGCAGCAGCTCTGATGCTGAGAAAGGCCTTGGTTTGTCTGATGAAGGACAATGGCCAAGCCTTGAGCCCCTGCCCCTGGGAAGGGAGATCCTGTCCCTCACGTGTGGCTCAGGGCTCTTCCTGGGGCTGTGGGGAGTGCGATGCCCAGTGCAGGACAATGGTGTGACACTCCCTGGGGTTGCAAGGAGGCAATGGGGGGCCATGGCCATGACAACCATGTGTCTCCTCTTAGACCTCGCTGGCAGGGACATCAGCCATAGCCAAGGGGACAAAGACCTTGGCTCTTTCAGGGACATCCAGCCTTGCCAGTGCCCTTGGCCATCTCCACCACAGTCCATCCTGCAATGTCCCAGAACTGTGGCTGTTTCCCCACAGGCTGCAGACACCCCATGCACTTCCCCACCTTGTTCTCAGCCCAGTGTGTCCCCACCTGTTCTGCTGTCTCTCCATCCTCACCAGCTGTTCCTGGAAACACAAAGCCATGGCTGATTTAGAGTCTCTCTGAATGACCACAGCACTGCGCTCAGAATGACATTTCTTGATCCTGAGCTCCACTCTGGACCTCCAGAGCTGCAGTTTCTGATGGCTTTCCTTCCTCATGCTGTTTCCCACTACAAAAAAAAAAAAGTGCCATCATCTTGGAAACTGATTTTCAGGAGTTCTTGAGCCACTCCTATCCTTCCCTGTCAATGTCAACTAAGACCACAATAGCTGCTCACGTACATCCCCAACCTATTAAGTGTGATATGGAAGATAACCGAAGGGAATGGAGAAACCCGTGGGTTCAGAAATAGCATTTTAATAAGAGAATAAAAATAGTATAATATACTACTACTATGTATATAATGAAATGAAATGAAATTTAAAAATTAAAATTAAATATAAAAAATCAAACTAAATTAAATTAAGAAAATATACTCAGTGCAATCCGTCATGTAACTCCAGTCACACAGAACAGCCAGTCCTGGAGAAAGGAGCACTTTGGTCCCAAACAACCAGTCCCAGCAAGACAGAGCAAAAAGGCCCAAGGGACAACTGCAAAATGGCAGAACAGCAAAAAACTCACTCAAAACTCCCAACAGAACGGAACTTCCAAACTAAACTAACCAAAGTACCTGGCAAATCTGAACTGACGGAAGTAACCAGCCAGAAATGTCAGCTCCAGCTTTATACTGAGCATGACACTAATTGTAGGTGTGGGAATATAAGGGAAGATTGGCAAGAAGGAGATTTGTAAATACGCTTAAGTGACTGTACCCAGAGTTTAGAAAACACAAATCACACTAGTTTAGGTTTAGCCTTATGTGCTTCACAAGTTGAACCTCTGTCTTTATAGAACATAGACTTGTGAAATCTTAAAGGCACCTCCTCAAACATCCTTGAAATTCCTGCTCTACTCAATGACAGGAAGATGTGCCAGGGGAGGGTCAGGTTGGACATGAGGAAAAGGTTCTTCCCCTAGAGGTGCTGGACACCGAACAGGCTCCCCAGGGAGGTGTCACGGCCCCGACCTGACAGTGTTCAAGAAGAGACTGGACAACATCCTCAGACAGATGGTGTGACCTGTGGGGTGTCCTGTGCAGGGACAGGAGCTGGAACCCATGATCCTTGTGGGTCCTTCCAACTCAGGACATTCTAAGATTCTATGAAACACTAGATCAAAAGTCCATGTTTTCATTGTACAGATGAGATGTAAACACACGGCTCAGGGCTCTTCCTGGGACCGTGGGATGTGGGTGTGCAAGGCCCAGGGAAGGACAACACTGGGACAACTTCCAGCTTCCCCATGGGGCTGCAAGGAGGAACCGAGGCCCCAGTGCCATGAGGACAACAGGCCTTCTCTTAGACCTTTTTGCAGAGACAACTGCCGTGGCCAAGGGGACACAGACCTGGGTTCTGTGGGTCCCTTCCAGCCTTACAGCGCCCTTTGCCATCTCCACCACAGGCTGTTCTAAACAGTCCTACCCCTGCCCCTCTTTCCCTGCAGGCTGCAGACACCCATCTTGCTTCCCCACCTACTCTCACCCCAGCATTTCTGCACCTTCACTGCTGTGTCTGCACCCTCACTGGCTGCTCTTTGGAACACAAACCATGGGCTGATCCAGCTCCCTCTGGGTGACCTCTTGCACCACAGCACTGCCCATCCAGTGACATTTCTTACTCGTGATATCTGGTCCTCACCTTCCAAACTGTACTTTCTGATTATTTTTTTTTCTGTTTCCTTTTTATTCCCACTATCAAGGAAAGCTCAGCCACCTCATAAACAGCCCTTCATGCAGGGAACCCAACCTGTTAGGCTTCTTATGGTCTTTTACCCGAGCAGAGAGAAGTCACCTCACAATGATCTTCTAAATCCCACAACTGCTGCTGTTCTTTCAGCTTCTCTGACAGACACGACCATGTCCCTGCTGCTGTCTCGTCATGTTCTCAGGTGGGATGGACATGACAACCCATCTCCAAGGGCTCTTTCTGGGTAGGGCCTGTGGGTACCTTGGCAGAGATTCTTTCCCAGCCATGTCCCTGCTGCTGGGCTGTCACCTCCAGACACAGAACTGACCTCACTGTCCCTTCACAGCCACATGCTTCTGACTGGATTATGAGTGTCTGAGACACAACTGCCATCATAATACCACACCCGTCCATCCCTCTCCTTAGCACCCAGGACCTGACCAAGGCTGAACCATGTTCTACACAGTCCTACCCTTGCCCCTCTTTTCCACAGGCTGTAGACACCCATCTCGCTTCCTCACCTTGTTCAAATTATTCAAATATATTTCCTACTAACAATGAGAGTGAAAAGCTCTCCTCACTGGAACTGCTGTATTTATGTTAACACAGCATATATGTCCGCTTTTGCCTTTTTTTTTTTTTTTTTTTTCCTATTCTTCCACCTATTCTCTCTCCAGAAACCTCTCCAAGGCAAAAATTCTGTCAAATCACAGAATACCTCAGGTTTGCAGAGAGCCCTTGTCTCACTCAGCTTGTCTCACTCTCCTGCTCCGGGCAGAGTGAAGCAGATGAGGTTGCTCAAGGCCACCACCCAGGTTTGCATTATCCTCAAAGGCACTAAAGATTCACTCTGTTACATCATAGAAGGGGAGAATAAAGATGTTCAACAGTGTTGTCCAAGTGCTGGTCACTGAGGGATGACACCAGTAACTGGCTGCACACAGGACTTTGTACCACTGGTGATATTTGGGCTTGATGGTTCAGCCAACTTCCCACCCAGCATGCACTTCTTGAGCCCCATCAGCACCACTCTGGCCAGAAGGAGACCATGTCTGAGCATTGCAAATGCCCTGTACACAACATGCCTTTCTTTCCCCTGTCCATTTGGGTTCAGCAATCCCTTCCTTGTGCTTCACATTCCTGGAAATGGCTGCAGGAGGCTTGTCCCATCCCCTTCCCAGGGAGGGAGGTAGGGTGGCCAGCCTGTAGTTATCCCAGTTCCTATTCCTGCTCTTCTTGAAGATGAGTTTGAGGTCTGAGTTTTCTAAGGACCCCAGAACCATTCTGGTTTCTCTGGCACTTTTGAGATCACAATCTGGAATCACAAGAAAGGGTGACAGAGCAGACTGGAACACTTGAAATGGTCCTGTCCAAGGCAGCTGAGATGAATCTCACTGATCCAGTGGGGTTTGTTCCTGGAGACACACACAGAAATATCAGGGTTCTGTCAGGCATCCATATCTGAGTTGGTCTCAGGACTCCTTGTTCACCCAGGGATGCTCAGAGACAGAGTCTGTCCCTTTTACTCACAGAGGCAGGAGTCACAGTGTCCCTCTGGCCTCCTCTTGCCACTCCCAAAGGACGGGAGACATCTCAGCCCTGTGGTGTGTCACCTGCTCTGCACTCATCTGACATGTCCCACACCATGAGGAATGGACACAGAGAGCTCAGTTAAAGGAAGCACAACCCAGTGCTGCATTCTGGTGATTTCCCATAGGTTATTCCTCCCAATATGAAGCAACCTCAAGAATTCGTCTGTCTCACAGGCCTTCACGGAATGGAAAGGAATAGTTGATGGTGTTTGTGCTCACTCATGTGCATGTCACCTCACGTACACGATGTGCATGCTCACATCTCATCTGTACAAGGCAAACATGGACTGCTGAACTATTCATTGAGTATCCATCCATGGAGAGCCTTTATGGGTGAGAAGCCAGTGCTGGAAATGATGGTTGTGAGGGGCCAGTCCATGGTGTCCTGGGGCTCCTTCTATGGGGTGTCCAGTGCACAGGGGCACAGCCCAGCCCCTGCTCTGCTGGTCCTGCAGGTCTCTGGCAGGAGCCTGGCTGTGAGAGGACACTGCTGTGTGCCAGCCCTGCACACACACACTGTTCAGCTGCACACTGCTGTTTCATCTGTGGGTCACTTTCTTGAAAATGTTATTGAGAAAAACTTTGTAAGAAAGGCTGTTCTGAGGTCAGCTCTGTCACAGCAGTGCCCATTGCCTGTCCCTGCCTGCGCTCACAGCACTGACACACAGCAGGACGGTGACCAAGCTGCCAGAGCACTCAGGCCTTGCACCAACACAAGGGAATGGAAGGAGAGTGTGGGAGTGGAACCAGAACAGCTCTGGAAGAACAAGCGCTGGTGCTCCCTGACAGGGCTGCCATGATGGACTCTTTTACTCTTCACCAATCACAGGAACTGTCCCTGAATGTGCAAAAAGGCCTTGCAGAAAGGATATAGTGAAAAACAAGTCACTACAGGAATCTTTATTTTGTTTAGAGACAAGAAGTGTACTGTTCCTCATTTAAACAGCCAGTGGCTATAAAAGAAAAGCAGACAGTGGATTAGAAAGAGACTGAAAACATCATCGCAATAAGAAAACAACTAATAACAACAGAAAATCCAGATGACAGGTTGAGCCAGTAATTAGCTACATTAAAACTCCTGTGTAGAAGCAGATGGGCATTTATTGCTTCAGAAAAGACTAAGATATGAGTTTCCTCAGGGCATCCTTGAGCTCCTGGTTCCTCATGCTGTAGATGAGGGGGTTCACTGCTGGAGGCACCACTGAGTACAGAACTGATACCACCAGGTCCAGGGAAGGAGAGGATATAGAGGGGGGCTTCAGGTGCGCAAAACATGGCAGTGTTGAGGAACAGGGAGACCACGGCCAGGTGAGGGAGGCAGGTGGAAAAGGTTTTGTGCCGTCTCTGCTCAGAGGGGATCCTCAGCACGGCCCTCAAGATCTGCACATAGGACACCACAATGAACACAAAACACACAAATGCTAAACAGACACTGACCACCATAAGCCCAAGTTCCCTGAGGTAGGAGTGTGAGCAGGCGAGCTTGAGGATCTGGGGGATTTCACAGAAGAACTGGCCCAGGGCATTGCCCTTGCACAGGGGCAGTGAAAATGTATTGGCCGTGTGCAGCAGAGAATAGAGAAACCCAGTGGCCCAGGCAGCTGCTGCCATGTGGACACAAGCTCTGCTGCTCAGCAGGGTCCCGTAGTGTAGGGGTTTGCAGATGGCAACGTAGCGGTCATAGGACATGACTGTGAGGAGATAAAACTCTGCTGTGATGAAGGAGAGAAACAAAAAGAGCTGTGTCGCACATCCCAAGTATGAGATGGCCCTGGAATCCCAGAGGGAATTGGCCATGGACTTGGGGACAATGGTGGAGATGGAGCCCAGGTCAATGAGGGAGAGGTTGAGCAGGAAGAAGTACATGGGGGTGTGGAGGTGCTGGTCCCAGGCTATGGTGGTGATGATGAGGCCGTTGCCCAGGAGGGCAGCCAGGTAGATGCTCAGGAAGAGCCAGAAGTGCAAGAGCTGCAGCTCCCGTGTGTCTGTGAACGGCAGGAGGAGGAACTGGGTGATGGAGCTGCTGTTGGACATTTGCTGCCTGGGGACATGAGGACCTGTCATAGGAGGAAAAGATAGTGAAGGTTTTGATGAGACTTCTCTGGGAATAATCAAAACCATTTCCCATAGACCCTCACACCCTGTCACACAAAGAGACATTTTTCTTTTTCCAGGAGAACGTCCTGGCTGAGCTCTCATCGGTGCTTGATGAGTGTGCAATGAAGAGGAGGGTCTCTGCCCAGGGGCTCCTGAGGAGTCAGCCTGACCCTGTGTGATTGGGTGGGCAGGGGCCAGTCCTGGGGTCAGCTGGAACCGCTCCTGGTGCAGAAGGGACTGTCAGCATCTGTACCCGCAGGCCTGAGAAACTGAGTTGGAGAGGTTTGACGTTTCTACAGCTCCTTTTCCCCTCCAACCCTGGAGAGTGTTGTTGGGTGTCAGAAACCCTCAGCATTTCTGCTGCACTCAGGGAGAATAGAGTGAGTCCTGTGAGACCAGAGGGTGCCTGTGGGTCAGTGCAGAGTGAGGGCAGCTGGTTTGTCTCTCTGTCTTGCTCCAGCTGCCCTGGGCTGGCACCTTTCTGAGGTGGAGGCTGATCACACTCCCATGTTGCTCTGAAAAGCCACTGGGCACTGCTGAGAGCAGAGGGATCCACCTCAGACCACAACATGTATCACCCTTTCCTAAGGTCTCAGCACCCCACGCTTAGCCCAGGACACACAGGGCGCATTTGACAAACACAACAGCAATTTTTCTGTTGTAGCATCTCTGCGCTTCTCTGTGGGGCTTTCAGATACACAAAGATGCTGTAGGACAGGTTTGCATCCTGGTGCGGAGCTCACAGCTTGGAAGGAAACCTCAAGGACATAGCAAATTGTCCTAATGATGGCATGTGATTCAGGGAGATTCAGCTCAGGCCCCAGCCCCACAGATTGCATTGCCTACAACCCACAGGTCAGAAGAAAGTGGGGACACCTGTTCTCATGGACACACCTGCAGGAAAGGACCCACAATTCAGGCTGTGACTCTGCAGCTGAAACTGCCATCCCCAGAGAGCCTGACAGCAAGAACAAGATCCCAACAGCAGTGACCCAGAGCAGGGGAGCAAGAAGGAAAATGCGGTGAGGGTGGGAGTGAGAGAGGCCAGGGCAGAGGCAGCCGGGCACTCAGACAGCGTCACCCTTCCCCAGCTGTGCAGCCACCTCCCAGACACCAACAGTGCCGGGCAGCTGCTCTCAGCCCCTGTGCTCTGCAGAGGAACTGGAGCTCTGGCTGCACAGGAGCTGCTTCATGCCTTGGAGCCCCCGGCCCTGAGGGCAGAGGCTTTGCTGGGTGGGGGAGGAGGCCAGGGGGCTGCTCACAGGAGGGATCTGCACTGCAAGGGATCACAGGGACTTTTCTCTCTTCTCCCTCCCATAACAATTCCGGATTTGGTTTCCTCTCATTTCTGATCATTTTCCTGCTGCCTAGAGAATCTCCCCCTGGGAGGTGTTTCCCTGTCCATGTCTGTTCCCTGTCAGAGCTCACAGACCATCCCACCTTCTGTGCCCTCTCCCTGGCCCTACAGATCCTGCCTGTTCACAGGCACTGCCTGGGGGCATCTTCCTGTCTGCAGGCTGGAAAACAGGACAGGTCAGACGAAGGCTGACGGGTCCAGCCAAGGTGATGCAGATGCTGTGCACAGGCAGAGAGGTGGGGAAGGGATGTCATGAGCCTTCTGGCAGATGTACTGATCACTCACAGTTGCAGTTCAGGACTCTCAGTGACTTGTTTAAGCATGAGAGCTCATTTTCATTTTATCCTTTCCTGCCCCCCCCCCACCCCTTGGGAGAGGAAACTGAAAAGACAGGCTCAGGAAAGCTCCTTATCTGTCTGCTAATCCTTACACTGATCTTTTCATTGGGGCATCGCCTTAGAAAAATCCTGCAGGTGATCTGGAGCTGTGAGCAGCACTGACCCACACAGCACCCTCTCCACAGCACAAGCCCCTTTCCTGCCCTTATCGGGGATGCTCCTTCCCCCCACAGCTTGTCCCCACAGCACCATGGAGATCTCCCCCAGACAGGTACCCTGCTCTGCAGGACAGCCCTGGGCACCCCTGGGTGCTCCCCCTACAGTCACCCTCAGCAGAAGTTGTCGTCATTCCCTGTCCCTCTGACAATGCAGCAGGGAAGCCCTGCTCTGGAGTGTGTTCCTCTCCTCTACAACAGAGATACTGAGAGAGAGACCTGACAGATCCTGTAAATCATGGAATGTACCAGCTTAAGTTCTCCCTCCAGGAAATGCAGCTGCATTGTCCTACAGCCAGAGACTTACTTGTTAGGACTGTGATTTGTCTCAATGAATCCTCAATGAATGCAGCCAGCCACCCCACATTGCCTTTAATCTCTCTGTGCCTGGCTCCTGTGCCCTCGGTGCTGCAGGCAGAGCCCTCAGCCCTGCTGCGTGTGCAGAGGAGCTGCTCCTGGGCAGAGCTGTCTCTCTGCAGTGCTGCTGCTGCCATGAGCTCCCTGTGTCCCAGGAGCCCAGCTCAGCTCAGCAGCACAGGAGCAGCCCATGATGTCCCTTTCTCTGTCCCCTCTGGGCTCCCTCCAGGTGTCCCTGGGGCTCCACTGGAACATCCTTTGAAAAAACCTCAATTAATAAGTGATGTTGATTCTCTCTCCTCTGAAGAGACACATCCTTGTGTTCTTTGTGTTAAACAACGAATTAGTATGAGAATCAACTTTTCTTGTCCCATTATTAGACAGGACACCAGCAATATTACAGCAAAGGATCTAATTCCTCCAAGCCGGGGGAGGAATATCTTCAGTTGAATGAGTTCAGGCATTTTATCCTGGTTTTATACTCCTAGGTCTAGACAGACATTCATCAGTCTTTGGCCATGTCATGTCTGTGCTCTGAATCGAAGACTTTGCAGACATGGGCTCTTGGACACTTGGTGCCAGGTTTCTTGTGGCAGGTCAGAGCTGGGCTGGTGCCACAGCTGGGGTGGTTCAGCCCAGATGTGAGGCCATGTCCTCAGCCAGGGACCTGACTGGGGAGCTGCAGCTCTCAGTGCTGCAGACAGAGCTGTGACACGGATGGAATGAACTGCCAGGCAGGATGGCAGGAGTGAGTTCATCTGGTCTGCAAGGACAGCAGCCTCCAAGCACAGCTACAGCCCAGATCAGAACTCAGTCTAGACCTGTAAGGCAATTCAAGGGCCCATAATGAGCTGTTACGACTGCAGGAACAGTTAAAGGAGAAACAAAGACCCTGTGTGGCCACTGATGAATTTCATAAGGGAAAGAGGTGAGAATCCCTGTGTCCTCTTGTCCTCCATCTTCAACAGCAATGTGTCCAAGGCCTCTGTGACTGGAGACAGAACAAGCAGCAGTGGATGTGGATCAAGTCAGGGGTCAGTGGAACTGACACAATCCTTCCAGTCTATGGGACAGCAGGGGCAGCATCCCAGGAGCTGGGACAGCAGGACCATGTCACAGTGAGGCCACTCTCCACCATCTTGGAAAGCTCATGGAGACTGGGGGGACTCCCTGAGCACTGGCAGCTCTCACACAGTGTGTGCACTTTTCAAAATGGCCCATGGGTGAGCAGGGGAACTAAGGGCTGTGCCCCAGAGCATGTCCACTGGGACCCCATTTCTGGGTGTCAGGAAGAGAAGGTGACGGGGTTTGCCCAGGGCAGGTTGTGCCTGTCCATCCTCTTTGCTTTCTATGAGGAAAGGACAGGGTGGTGGATGTGGGCAGAGCAGTAGTGGTCTGTTACCTGGAAGTCAGCAAGGCATTCAGTGTCATGCCCCACAATATTCTTGTGTTCAATGTAGGATATTCTGGTGTGTGTCAGTGTGTAAGTAGATGGGTAAAAAGCAATCTGGATGGTTGGGCTTGGAAAGGTGCTGTAGAAAGGGAGAAACTTTCCAGTCATGAGGACAGTCCAGCACTGGAAGCTGTTTCCCAGGAGTGCGCATCCACGCTGTCCCAGAAAGAGACCAAGATGTGTTTGGATAAAGCCCTGAGTAATCTGGTCTGACCCTGCTGTGCGCAGGAGGTTGGTCAAGACACCTACTGAGGTCCCATCCAGCCTGAATGACGCTGTCCTTCCATCACCTTTCAAGTTTTCAATTCAGATAAAATTCTCAGGTTCTCTCTGACTACAAGAATAATTCACATGATGTGCAGGGCTGCTATACACATGCCCACTAACATTCCTGATGACATCTTTTGCATCCCTTTTCATTTGACCCAAACAGGGTCTTCTTTTTTGTTGTCCTAATATCCTTCCGGAAAGAACTGCCCACGTTGTTCATCCTTTCAGAGCAGGTTGTTCAAGAGGTGTCAGCATCCATGTACAGAGTCTGCACATCAGCCAGGCAGAAAAGCCACCATTCCAGACATGGAGACGAGGCTCTTGACCAGCTCTTTGAAGCCAGGAATCATTGTGACATGTCTGCTGAGATTCCGGTGAACACCTAAACTTGAAGAGCAGGACATGTGAGTCCTCCTTGGGAATCCTGGCTCAAATCCTGACCCTTATGGTGCTTCAGGTTGTGAAGAGAATCAAAAGTAACTTTTTGATGGGGTTAGTTTATTTTACATGTGTCACACAGGGCAGATGAAGAGAGCTCGCAACTCCAATCTCTGTTGCACTCTAAGGTTTGATACCCCATCCACAGGGATGTATCTAAGTGGTTCTGATAAAGTGTGGTCTTGCAAAAGTCACCCTTTGTGTCCCCAGGTGCATGGACACTGCTCATGTGCCGCTCCAGAGAACGACAGAGGCTGAATCTCTTTCTCAGGAGAAACTCCTTACTGGAAAGATACAGCTACGGGGCTGGCTCAGCCAAGTTTTATTGTATTTCACTTGGTATCAGATTTTTATATATTGGATGCTTTTCTGTGGTAACACCTGCACAGATGATCACAAAAAGTTGACCGTTTCATAAGAGATAGTTACAAAGGGCCTGTCATGAACAAGAAATCTCACCATGAGCTCTAGAGGGAGCGAGGAAGATTATAACAAGCACCAGGGAGAACCAAGAACCATGCTCGAGGCCTCTATTGAAGAGTGAGAGCCCCTGAGCAGCAGTGACCGGCCATGTGTGGTGTGGGAGAGGGTCAGGGCATGTGGGGTAGAAAAGGGTGATGGCTGATGAATTCAGCAAATCCTCACAACCATGTCTGAGCCACAAGTGGAATGTGGCTGATGTCTGTGGGTAGAGGGGGAATAGGAGGAAGATTTTTGGGGATAGGGGTCCTTCAGACTAATCGTATATGGCAGTGCTATTTGCATGCTGTGGGCATGGCTGTGCCTGGGAGATGGGGAATGGCTGCTGCTGGGGTGGCTGTGCTCAGTCACGGCCCATGAGCTGACCCTGCTCTGCTCCTCTCTTACACTGTCCACACTTGGATGGTCCTCAGGAATCATCCATGAAACTGGAGGAAGCACCAACCTCCTGGAGCGTTGGCCCATTACAGAACAACAAGAGTGAAAGGTTTGTGAGACACATGGGAGTGCAGGAAGAGAGTGGTCTATGCGTAGCAGAAACTGTGTTAAAGGCAAGAAGAGGACCTGAAGAGCATGGGCTGGTAATGCTAATGTGGAATAAGCTGATTTTTCTTCTTTATTTTAGGGCAGCAGAAGAAGGAACCTGTGCAGTTCAGCATCTGCAGTTCAGGATCATGGCACCAGAGGGCTCATGAACATCGAAAATGCTCTTAAATGCCAAGGCTCTGTGCATCATTTTCCTAAAGACTGCAAGTCTGATGTGGATGACTAGAGAGATTTCAGGAATAGCCAAACAGAGAGCATTTCCATAACAAATAGCAATAAAGCCAAATTTCTTCTATTTCCTTCCCTGCTCGCCCTTCCTTCTCTTTCCAGAACAGGTGGCATCAGCAGCCTCCAGTTTCCACTGATGTGGAGTGTCTCCTAGTAGAGACTGAATATGTCAGAAAAATGCGTAACTAAATCCCCATGTGAGTGAGGAGACAGGCCAGAACACCTCAAGAGGAGTCACACTCCTCTGGACCAAGAGGTGGGTGTTCCTGGCAATCTCAGGAGCCACAGCACAGCAATACTTGTGTTCAGGAGCTGGTCAAGTGACCCATCTCCTGTTCTGTAACGGTGTCTGAGTTTGCTCAGGTCACCCCTGACTTGAGCTCCATCCACTGCTGGGTGTTCTCCAGACTCCTGCCTTCAGGAACAAAGTCCAGGAGACCTTGCTGGTGAAGATGGAGGCAAAGAAGCCACGAAGAACCTCAGTCCCATCTGATTCTACTCTTATGAAGTTCAGCAGCAGACCCACGATCGCCTTGTCTATTTGTCGAGGGTTAAGATTGTGGGGTGACAATAAAACCCTGGCAGATGTATTGTTAACCCCCTCTTCCCCCCCCACTTCCCCCTTTTGCCCCTCCCTCTCCCCCCTTTTCCACTAAAGACAGGCGATCGGGAGGAAAAGAAGGACAGAGAGAAGAGAGTTGGAAAAAATTAAAGATGTTTTACTAATGCTACTAATAAGAATAGAGAAAATAATACAAAATATACAAAACCAATCTTGAAAGTCTCAGCAACTGCAGAGCCGGCACCCTAAGTCCTGGATTAGACTCTGCAGCCAACCGGGACTGGATTCAGTCTCTCACTAGGCCTCAGATCGCAGGGACGACTCGCAAGGTCCTCTCCTAATGTCGGCCATAGGGAAAAGAAGGAAAAAGGGACCAGATCCTCGTGATCTCCCACTTTTATATGAAGTATTCATGTGAATGGAATGTTATACACAGTTGGTCAGTTTCTTGGTCACTTGTTTCTCGTCGCTCCTCTCTCGAGATGTCCATCCATGCTTATCAATAAGTTTGCATTCCATTGCTAGGTTTACCAAAACATGTGTCTGGTTCTCCAGGAAAATGCAGTTAATATGAAGGCTTTAGCTGACAGGCAAATTCACTGAAAGAGAAACTTGTTTTTAACAAAACCAGGACAGTTGTGTAGCACACTCTCCATAGGAAATGACCCTGGTATCCCACAGAGAGTTGGTCATGGACTTGGGGACAGTGGTGGAGATGCAGCCCAGGTCGAGGAAGGTGGGGTTGAGCAGGAAGAAGTACATGGGGATGTGGAGGTGCTGGTCCCAGGCTATGGTGGTGATGATGAGGCCGTTGCCCAGGAGGGCAGCCAGGTAGATGCCCAGGAAGAGCCAGAAGTGCAAGAGCTGCAGCTCCCGTGTGTCTGTGAACGGCAGGAGGAGGAACTGGGTGATGGAGCTGCTGTTGGACATTGGCTGCCTGTGGGCATGAGGACCTGTCATAGGAGGAAAAGACAGTGACAAGTTAGAGGAGAATAAACAGGCTGTTTCTTATGGAAAAACCCTTCACCGATGGAGGGATATTTCAGCTCGTTCTTTATTTCTACCAAGTGAGAAAAACAGTTCATCACAGTTTAAAATGCAGCTTGGACATCTAATTTCAATGAACACACCTCTGGGTCAAGACCCCTTTAATTGGTGTCAGAACAAAAACTGACCCACACTGCCACCCCAACCCCAGAGAGAAAGAGCACCATGGACAGGTGGAGAAACAGGGAAGGACACTGCAGTGTTACCAGAAAGTGAAGCAGGCACAGAAAGGCAGACGGGCATGCTGTGGAACCTTCTCCTGACCTGGCTGTGCTGCTGCCACTCACATAATGACACTGTAGAGCAAGTACTTTTAGCACCTTTTTTGAGTACCATGTTCCAGGAACCCTTCACCTGGAGGTCCAGCTGCTGAGGTGGAGACTCGTGACCTGGACCCCATGGCTTTGGGGCAGAGGGTCTGCTGGGGAGGAGAGGAGACCCGGGGTTGCAGTGGGAAATGTGTCTGCACTGTAAGAGATGTAAGAGGGGGTCCTGAATCCCCTCCCGAGCATTTCAGGTCCATCTCCCTCTCCCGGCCCTTGTCTGTGCTGTCTGGATCTGTGTCTCTGTCCCTGGGTCTGCTCCCTGTCAGTGTCACAGACCCCGTCCCACCCGCTGTGTGCTCAGCTCTGTCCTGCTCACACCTCCTGGCACTGCCCAGGGGCAGCTCTGTGTGTGCAGGGGCTCAGGAGCAGCTCAGACACGTCCTAACGAGAACCGGAATCTCAGTGTCTTCTCCAAAGAGAAATAAATCCTCATCTCCCACTGCACAGCCAGACGAGCAAGAGTGGAAAACTGAAAGCACAGACTCCTTCCCTGGCAGCAGTTGTTGTATTGATGTTGTTGTTTGGAAGGACCCTCTGCCATGTCTGTGGGGGGATCTGGAGCTCTGAGCAGCCCTGACCCACACAGCCCCCTTCAACCTCACAAGCTCCCTGCCTGCCCTGCCAGGGGTCGCTCCTTCCCCCCACAGCTGCTGCCATGGGATCTCCTGGGCAGGCTGAGCGCTGACCCTGGCAGGCGGCAGAGTCCCTGCCCAGCACAGCCCTGGGGTGCAGGGACCCTGCTCTGCAGGACAGCCCTGGGCACCCCTGGGTGCTCACCCGGCTTCACAGCTGTTCAACATGGCCTGACAAGAGCCCCGTCCTTACAGATCCCACACGCTGTGCCTGCGCCAGTTTCAGGAGATGCCTCCAGGAGCTACAGCTGCACTGCCCTGCACCAGAGACTTACCATGGCAAGGGCTGCAAAGGTTTCTCCTCCAGTGAGCTCTCAGTCATCCTCCCAGTCCTGACCACCTTTAATCTCTCTCTGCCTTGCTTGTCTCCTGAGCTCCCCAGGCAGAGCCCTCAGCCCTGCTGCGTGTGCAGAGGAGCTGCTCCTGGGCAGAGCTGTCTCTCTGCAGCGCTGCCGCTGCCATGAGCTCCCTGTGTCCCAGGAGCCCAGCCCAGCTCAGCAGCACAGGAGCAGCCCAAGGTGCTTTAATGACCCCTCTGGTGCGTTTGGTGCTGAGTCCATGGACCTCAAACCCTGAAGGGAAGCTGAAGAAACTTCTCAAGAAGTCAAAGTCAGATGTAAACTCCAAAGTTTCTTGTAATGTTAATGGGTCCCACTGCAGGAACCTACTGAGAAACTGTCCCAGGGTCTGTTTAGAGCAGAAAACTGGAGGCAGTGATGACAGAGCAGGAAAAGCAAAGTTAAGGTGTCTCTGATGCTCAGTAAACCTGGTTGTGTTTCATTAACCAAAGGACCAAACCTTGACTCCCCTTTGGAAATCAGATCCTGTCCCTCCCACGTTGCCCAGGGCCCTTCCTGGGACAGTGTGATGTGGGGCTGTGCAAGGCCAAGGGCAGGACTATGGTCCCACACCTCCCAGGTTCCTGGCTGGCGACAAAGAGGCCATGAGGCCCCTGTGCTGGAAGGACAAGGTGTCTCCTCACAGGCATCAGAGGTGCAGACAACAGCCATAGCCAAGGGGAGAAGGAGCTCATGTCTGGTGGGGCTTTCAGCCTCTTTACATCCCGTGATCATCTCCATGACAGCCTGTCCTGTGCTGTGGCATCCCCTGCACCTCTGTCCCTGCAGGCTGGAGACATCCCCACTGCTGCCCCACCTTGCTCTTGTCTGAGTATCTTCCTTCCTTTGCTGAGCTCTCTCCATCCTCCCCGGCTGGTCCTTGAAGCACAAAGCCTTGGGCTGATGCAGACTCGCTCTGGTGTCCTGCTCCACCACAGCACTGCCCTTCCATCACATTCCTTTCTGCTCATGTCCAGCCTGGACCTCCCCAGCTGCACTTTGGGTCATTATTTCTTTCTCAAGCTCTTTCCCACTATGCAGAAAACCTCCACCACCTCTGAAACCACCCTTGGAGCACTCTCAGGCTACTCCTGCACTGCTGCAGCCTCCCCAGTGCTGCTGGGCCAAAGCAGCCCAGGTCCCTCAGCACCCCACACCATCTGCACAAGGTGCTGAACCTGCCTTGGCACAGCCCTGCACTCTCCAGTTCCTCCCTGCCTCTCCAAACTGGGAAGCTGCACCCTGGCACACACCCGTGTGTGTGGGTCACACCAGTGCTGAACCGAATGGGATGAGAACTGCAGGTGTCTGGGTCCCCACGCTCCTCCTCATGCAGCCCCGTGTGCAGCTGCCTTGTTCCTGGTGAGCGTGCACCACGGGCTGGTATGGGGACCTTGTAGTGCCCAGGCCCTTCTCCTCAGGGTCACTGCTCAGCGTGTCAGGTCCTGCTCTGTCCTGATCAATGGTGTTGTTGTCCCCCCGATACATCACTTCCCATTTCTCCTTCTACAAATTAAGAGCTTTCTGTTGGGTAAATCCCAGATTTTCTCAAGGTCTGGACTCTCCCTGGACTGAATCTCCATTTGCTCATCTGTTAAAGTTTGCATGCAGATTGTTTATCCTGATGGGGGTGTATCTCCCAACGTAACAGCATGAGGAGTTATAGGACACTATAAATAACCCCTACTGGAGAAACTGTGGAGTCTTGTGCGTCTAGTGCTCATAATGCCAGAGGTCTGGAGTCAAAGAGAGAGGTTCTGTTCATGTGGGAGAGCAGCAGGAATGTGTGAAGCTCTACCTGGGGACAGACAATGTCAGCTGAAGGTTGAGGAGTCAGCATGAGAGGTCAGAACAACATGGGCAATGTTGTGGTCACTGGACATCAGGTACAGACTCACTGGTGAGGAAGAGGGATTAGATGAGGCCTCCTTCAGACAAATGAAATAAGCCTCATGTTTCCAGGGCTGTGTCATTGTGGCAGACCTGAGATATCCCAATATCTGCAAGGTACCGGCCATCCAGGAGGGTTTGGAGCTCATTGACAACATCTTCCTGACACAGGTCACGGAGGAGTCAGTGGGGTGAGGTGCCCTGTGGGACTTCACACTTAGAAACAGGAAAGAGTTGGTCAGGATGGAACAGTCAGGGATGGGAGAGTGGAGCTGAGGCTCCTGGGAGATGAGAACAAGGCCAAGAGCAGGAATTCAGGAGAGCAGGATTTGGCCTGCTGAGGGACCTGCTTGGACCCTATGGGATATGACCTTGGTGTCTGCAGTGCTTTTCTTTCTGATATCCTCCCTCCTCTCTCCCACCTGCTGTTGTGCAGCGTTTTTTACCCTTTCTGAAATACAATATCCCAGAGGTGCTGCCAGCATCACTGAGTGGCTCAGATTTGGCAAGGAGTGGGTCCATCTTGGAGCAGCTGAAATCAGCTCTGTCTGATGTTGGTCAAACTCCTGTTGTCTTCTCAGAGAGGTGACAACTGTAGCACACCCACACTCACTCCCAGTTCCAAGAGTTTGCCATGTAAACCCAACACAGGGTGACAACATGTTGTGTGCTACAAATTATTTGACCATGGGGAAGAAATGCTTCTTCTGGCAGCAACTTGAGCAGCTCACCAGTCAATGAGTATATTCCTATGGGGAATTGTAATTGCCCTGACATTCACTGGTCAGGCAAATCTGGACATACCAACATTCCAGAGGATCTTGGGACAACTTCTTAACGTGTCTGACTGGTTGGCCAACAAGGGTGATGCTCACCTGGATCTGGAACTGGGAAAGAAGGAAGAGCTGGTGAGGGATGTGAACATCAGTGTCCATCTTGCCTGTCATGAGCAGGAAACAGTGGGGTCCCAGGCACCAGAGGGGAGGGAGGAAGGCCAGTAGCAGAGCACAGGATGGTGGGCTCCAGAGGAGAAGACTTGGACATACTGGGGGATGGTGGGCAAAGTGGTGACATGGAAGCAGATCTGAAGGGTGAAGGAGCTCAGGAAATCTGATAATCCTTACAGGACATCCTGCTCCAAGCACAAGAATGATGCCTCCAAGTACCCATGAACAGAAGCATTTATCTCGTGAGGCTGCTCCTCTGCACTGATGGAGCTCCAGGGCAAAAAGGCAGCACACAGGAGGTGGAAGCAGGGGAAGCTGCAAAGGAGGAATTTAGAAACCTTGTCCATGGATGTGGGGATGATGCCAAAGATGCCCTGGACTTGATACCTGCACGGGAAGGGCAGCAAGATGAGCTGACAGAGCTTCACTTGCAGTAAGAGAATAGACAGGGTGAACGTGGGCCTGCTGCTGAACTTCATAAGAGTAGAATCAGATGGGACTGAGGTTCTTCATGGCTTCTTTGCCTCCATCTTCACCAGCAAGGTACCCACTTTTCTGAGATATTCAGTTTATATCAGGAGATGCAACACATCAATATGAACTGGAGGCTGCTGATGCCACCTGTTCTGGAAAGGGAGGGAAGGACGAGCAGGGAAGGAAATAGAAGAAATTTGGCTTTATTGCTATTTATTATGGAAATGCTCTCTGTTTGGCTGTTCCTGAAATCTCTCTAATCATCCACACCAGACTTGAAGCCTTAAGGAAAATGATGCACAGAGCCTTGGCTTGTAAGAGCATTTTAGATGTCAATGAGCCCTCTGGTGCCATGATCCTGAACTGCAGATACTGAAAGAATGAACAAAGCTCTAATGAAGTGAAAGGCAGAAGCAAACCCCAAGTTTCTGAGGGTGTTTGGACCCCATGAAGGGCCATCACTGACACAGCTGTGAAGGAAACAACCAGTGCAGGTCACTGTCCCTGGGGGCTGGTGAAGGAAAGACTTGCAGACACTGGTTCCAGGTGGTGAGGGCCATGTGGAGGTGACTCTGATGCCATGTCAGCCCTTGATGCTTTTTCATCACCAGAATGGCTGAGCCCTGACCCCTGGGACCTGGTAGATTTTTCCACAATGTTTTTCAAGGCTTTTCCTGTGGTCAGCGTGAGTGTTTTGTGTTTTGGGGGTGGGTTTTATGCCAAATGATCTTGGTTTAATTGTAAGGCTCTGGTTTTCTGTGTAGTTGGAAATGCCTGTGAGCTCCCCACAACTCATCAAGCTTCTTTCCTTCAGCTGGCAATGGTCACCAGTCACCTCAATGTTCCAGTTCCACACTTGCTCGAATTCTCTGTTTGGATCCACACCCCATCACTGCAGGAGGTTCATGGATCCACCAGGCTCATGGATGATTCCTGAGGACCATCCAAGTGTGGGCAGTGTAAGAGAGGAGCAGAGCAGGGTCAGCTCATGGGCCATGACTGAGCACAGCCACCCCAGCAGCAGCCGTTCCCCATCTCCCAGGCACAGCCATGCCCACAGCATGCAAATGGCACTGCCATACATGATTAGCCCAAGAGAGGCCTTTATTCCTTCTGTATTCCTAGGAAAATCTTCCTCCTATTCCTTCTCCACCTACAGACATCAACTGTTTTCTGGGCTCAGATATGGCTGGAAGGGTTCACTGAAGCCATCAGCCATCTCATTGCTTCTCCCTGACATGCCCTGAACCTTTCCCACACCTACAATGGCCAATCACGGCTGCTCAGGCCTCCCGCTCTTCAGAAGAGGCCTTGAGCTTCTTGGTTCTTCCTGGTGCTTATTATAAACTTCCTCGCTCTCTCCAGAGTTCATGGTGAGCTTTCTTGTCCATAACAGCCCTTTATGACAATGTCTAACTAAACGGTTGTGTTTGTATGATCATTTGTGCAGAAAGGGCAGTCACAGGACAGCATCCAATATGTCAAAACTGATCCCGAGTGAAATCCCGTAAAGCCCTGATGAGTTCCCCCCGTGTCTGTGTCTCTCCTGGAAGGAGTCTGTCCCGAGAAGGGGATCCAGCTCCTGCCACTCTCTGCAGAGGCACATGAGCAGTGTCCATCACCTGGGGACACAAAGGGTGACGTTTGCCACACCACCCTTCATCTGAACCACTTAGATGTGTGCTTGTGGATGAGGTATGGAGCCTTATAGTGCAAATACCTATTTAATTGTCATTGCCAGAGGGGCTGCCACAGATGCAGTGTACTATTTTAAAAATCTGTAAATATAAGCATATATGACTGACATTCCTAGACATATTCCACAAACATTTGAGGGATTATTCATGCCTTTTAACATGATTATCCTCAGAAGGCCCACCAGCTTTGCATCTCAGGAAATGGGATCCGGAGTCCAAGGGCAGGATGGTTTGGGCTCTGTGCTGGGACCTGGAAACTGAAACATGCTCCCATCTCCCAGCCCCCTGCCCTCCTCAGTGAGGGTGTGAGACATTCTGCCAGTGAGGGCTGAACTCACAGCCATGACCAGTATCTTATGTCCAACTGCAGCCCATGGTGTCCTGCCAGCTCAGGATTGGAGCTTCCATTGCTGGAGATGTTTTAAAGCTGTGGAGATGTGGCACTTTGGGATATGGTTTATTGTTGGAGTTCTTATGTGGAGTTCTTATATTTGAGTTCCATGTTCTTATGTGTCTTTTCCAAACTAAAGGATTCTATAATGCTGTGATTCTATGATTGGAGTTTAAATAATTTCAATTCTCACTAACCGTAGCTTCTGTCCAGGGTGGCTCTGGTGCAGCTCAACTGTCCTGGCTCTGCAGGCAGGTTGGGTATTGGTTTGGTGCCTGCACTGGAAGTTTTTCCCTTCCTTGCGTAAAAGACTTGGGTCACAGATGTTTGAAGCAGTCCTGTCAAACACTGAATGGGCTGAGCTTTGAAGCCAAGGGATGACAGCGATGTTCTCAAGGATGTTTTTGAACAGTCGTACTATCACTAATAGCAGCAACAGAATACTCCGTATTCTTGGTTATGCTGATGAATGAAAGGTCTTTAATTTCCCTCCCAGCAGTCATTCTCACTTCTCATAACACATATTGCATCTCAGTAGTTGGCCACTTGTATGATGTTCTTGGAACAGTGCTTTCTCCCACTTCCACCTTTTTGTTATTGAAAGAATACACCTCTTGCTCAGAATTTTTCCCAAATCATCCCTCTTCCACACATTTTCTCCTTTTTTTTTCTGGTGTGAGGGGCAGGTGTCATAGGGGAGTTGTTTCCTTTTTAGCCAATGAAAGCCAAGGAACAGATCCCAGCTAGGTGAAAAGGCACAAAGGAAGCCAGAATCTTTATGAGGTGTGCACTGACAATACATTGTTCCCTACATTTCTAATCTCTGAAGTCCCAACTGTGCAGCAGAGATTGGAGTTATAAGCCCCCTTCATCTGCCCTGTTTGGCACCATGTAAAATGGAACTAGCCCAGTGAAGAAGTTGGTGTGGATTCTCTTCACAGCCTGGAGCACCACATGGGTCAGGAGATGAACCAGGATGCTCAGTGAGGACTAAAACTTCTCGGTTCTTAAAGTTCAGGTGTTCCCTGGAATCTCAGCAGACAAGGCATGCCAACTGCTCGCTGCAAGGAGCTGGTCAAGAGCCTCGTCTCCATTTCTATAATGATGAATTTGCTGCCTGGCTGATGTGCAGGTTCTGTACATGGATGCTGACACCTATTGAGCAACCTGCTCTGAAAGGGTTAACAACATGGGCTGTTCTTTCTGGAAGGGTAATAGGACAGCAAAAAATAAGATCTTGGCTCACGGCAAAATAGAAAGGATGGAAAACTTGTGGTCAGGACTGTTTTGGGGCACTTGTAAAGCAGCCCTGCACCTCATGTGAACTATTCCTGTGGTCAGGGAGAACCTGAGAGCTCTCCCTAATTTGAAAATCACAGAATCACAAAATGGACTGGGTTGGAAAAGACCTCAGAGATCATCAAGTCCAACCCTTGGTCCAACTCCAGTCCGTTTACTAGATCATGACAATAAGTGCCATGTCCAATCTCAGCTTAAAAACCTCCAGGGACGGTGAGTCCAGCACCTCCCTGGGCAGCCATTCCAATGCCTGACCACTCTCTCTGGAAAGATGCCTAAACTTCCCCTGGCAGAGTTGAAGCCCATGCCCCCTTGTCCTGTTGCTGACTGCCTGGGAGAAGAGCCCAATCCCCACCTGGCTAGAATTGCCCTTCAGGTAGTTCTAGAAAGTGCTGAGCTCACCTCTAAGCCTCCTCTTCTCCAGACTAAACAAGCCCAGCTCCCTCAGCCTCTCCCCATAGGGCTTGTGTTCAAGTCTCTTCCCCAGTCTTGTTGCTCTTCTCTGGACCCGCTCCAGCACTTCAATCTCTTTCCTGACCTGAGGGGCCCAGAGCTGAACACAATACTCCAGGTGTGGCCTCCCCAGTGCAGAGCACAGGGGAAGGATCACTGCCCTTGTCCTGCTGACCACACTGTTTCTGATACAGAGTCTCCTCAATCTCCATGAGCTTTCCAAGATGGTGGAGAGTGGCCTCATTGTGACATTGTCCTGCTGCCTCAGCTCCTGGGATGCTGCCCCTCCTGTCCCATAGACTGGAAAGGATTGTGTTACTTCCAGTGACCCCTGACTTGATCCAGATCCACTGCTGGTTATTCTCCAGATTCCCGTCACATGTCACAGAGACCTAGGAAACATTTCTGGTGAAGACAGAGGACAAGAGGACATGGAAATTCTCACTTCTTTCCCTTATTAAATTCATCAGTAACTACAAAGTGTCTTTGTTTCTCCTTTAACTGTTCCTGCAGTTGTAACAGCTCATTATGGGCCCTTGAATTGCCTTACAGGTCTAGACTGAGTTCTGATCTGGACTGTTGCTGTGCTTGGAGGCTGCTGTCCTTGCAGACCAGATGAACTCACTCCTGCCACCCTGCCTGGCAGTTCATTCCATCCGTGTCACAGCTCTGTCTGCAGCACTGAGAGCTGCAGCTCCCCAGTCAGGTACCTGGCTGAGGACATGGCCTCACATCTGGGCTGAACCACCCCAGCTGTGGCACCAGCCCAGCTCTGACCTGCCACAAGAAACCTGGTACCAAGTGTCCAAGAGCCCATGTGTGCAAAGGCTTTGCTTCAGAGCACAGACATGACATGGCCAACGACTGATGAATTTCTCTCTGGACCTAGGAGTATAAAACCAGAATAAAATGCCTGAACTCATTCAACTGAAGATATTCCTCCCCTAGCCTGGAGAAATAAAATCCTTTGCTGTAACATTCCTGGTGTCCTGTCTAATGATGGGACAAGAAAAGATGATTCTCATAGCAATTTAATTTTTAATATGAAGAATACAATGCTGGTGAGAAGTGTCTCTTCAGAGGAGAGAGCATCAACATCATTGATTACTTCAGGTTGTTTGAAAGGATGCGCCCCTGGAGCCCCAGGGACACCTGGAGGAGCCCAGAGGGGACAGAGAAAGGGACATAATGGGCTGCTCCTGTGCTGCTGAGCTGGGCTGGGCTCCTGGGACACAGGGAGCTCATGGCAGCGGCAGCGCTGCAGAGAGACAGCTCTGCCCAGGAGCAGCTCCTCTGCACACGCAGCAGGGCTGAGGGCTCTGCCTGCAGCACCGAGGGCACAGGAGCCAGGCACAGAGAGGGAAACGCAGTCTGGGCTGGGAGGATGCTGTGAGTGCCTCTCACAGGCACTGAGAGGGAAAGGCAATGTAAGGGGTTGTTTGCTACGGACTCAAGGAGACACAAATCTTCACAATCCTGACACAGTAAGTCTTTCGCTGTAGGACAAGGCAGCTGCATTTCCTGGAGGGATCTCCTAAAGCCGGCACATGACACAGTTTGCAGGATCTGTCAGGTTTCTCTCTCAGTATCTCTGTTGTAGAGAAGAACACACTCCAGAGCAGGGCTTCCCTGCTGTACTGTCAGAGGGACAGGGAATGACGACAACTTCTGCTGAGGGTGATTGCAGGGGGAGCATCCAGGGGTGCCCAGGGCTGTCCTGCAGAGCAGGGTCCCTGCACCCCAGGGCTGTGCCGAGCAGGGACTCTGCTGCCTGCCAGGGTCAGCGCTCAGCCTGTCCGGGAGATCCCAACAACAAGGAGGGGAGAAACTGTGGGGAAGAAGTGACCCCCAGCAGGGAAGGGTCCTTCTGCTGCTTGTGTACAGGTATTACTTTAAAGATAAGGAGTTTACTGAGTCTGTCCTTTCAGTTTCCTATTCCAAGACTGGAGTTGGGGGTGGGAGGAGGGGCATGTGTGAAAGGATAAATGCAAAATGTGCTCTCATGCTTTAACAAGTAACTGAGACTCCTGAACTGCAACTGTGAGTGATCAGTACATCTGCCAGAAGGCTCATGACATCCCTTCCCCACCCCTCTGCCTGTGCACAGCACCTGCATCACCTTGGCTGGACCCGTCAGCCTTCGTCTGACCTGTCCTGTTTTCCAGCCTGCAGACAGGAAGATGCCCCCAGGCAGTGCCCTGTGAACAGGCAGGATCTGTAGGGCCAGGGGGAGGGCACAGAGGGTGGGATGGTCTGTGAGCTCTGACAGGGAACAGACATGGACAGGGAAACACCTCCCAGGGGGAGGCAGCAGGGAATTGATCAGAAATGAGAGGAAATGGAACCCGGAATTGTTATGGGAGGGAGAAGAGAGAAAAGTTCCTGTAATCCCCTGCAGTGCAGATCCCTCCTGTGAGCAGCCCCCTGGCCTCCTCCCCCACCCAGCAAAGCCTCTGCCCTCAGGGCCGGGGGCTCCAAGGCATGAAGCAGCTCCTGTGCAGCCAGAGCTCCAGTTCCTCTGCAGAGCACAGGGGCTGAGAGCAGCTGCCCGGCACTGTTGGTGTCTGGGAGGTGGCTGCACAGCTGGGGAAGGGTGACGGTGTCTGAGTGCAGGTGTGTCCATGGGCACACGTGTCCCAGCTTTGCTCTGACCTGTGGGCAATGCAGTCTGTGGGGCTGGGGACTGAGCTGAGTCTCCCTCAATCAAATGCCATCATTAGGACTCTTGGCTGTCTTGTTGATGTTTCCTTCCAAGCTGTGAGCTTCCCTCCAGGATGCAAACCTGTCCTACAGCATCTCTCTGTTATCTGAAAGGCCCATGGAGAAGCAAAGAGATGCTGTGCCGAGAAAATAAAGTTGGGTTTTTGAAAGGAGTCGTGGGTGTCCTTGGCCAAACATGGGGTGCTCAGCCCTTAGGAAAGGTGATATATGTTGTGGCTCCATCTGACAAAGCTGAACCCCAGTTCTGGCCCCTGGCCCCCGTTCCCATGCCCCTTGCTGCAGAGCAGGGCTGACTCCTCGGCAGCCAGTGGGCACAGGCCCTGCTCCTCACGGCACCTCCAGCCAGCACCACCCAGGGCTCAGACACCGAGCTGGAGGAAGGTCTGGAAAAGGATAAGGGGGTGTGGAGCAGGGGGAGGGTGTATGAGAAATGATTTCGACTCTACTCAGAGAAGCCTCCCCTAACGTCTCACTGTCTTTTCCCTATGCTTGGAGGTAGCAAATGTCCAACAGCAGCTCCATGACCCAGTTCCTCCTCCTGCCGTTCACAGACACACGGGAGCTGCAGCTCTTGCACTTCTGGCTCTTCCTGGGCATTTACTTGGTTTCCCTCCTGGGCAACGGCCTCATCATCACCACCATAGCCTGGGACCAGCACCTCCACACCCCCATGTACTTCTTCCTGCTCAACCTCTCTGTCATTGACCTGGGCTACATCTCAACCACTGTCCCCAAGTCCATGGCCAATTCCCTCTGGAACACCAGGGCCATCTTCTACACAGGATGTGCTGCACAGCTCCTTCTGTTTGTCTTTTTAGCTGCAGTAGAGTATTCTATCCTCACCATCATGTCCTACGACCGCTACGTTGCCATCTGCAAACCCCTACACTACGGGACCCTCCTGGGCAGCAGAGCTTGTGTCCACATGGCAGCAGCTGCCTGGGCCACTGGGTTTCTCTATTCTCTGCTGCACACATCCAATACATTTTCACTGCCCCTGTGCAAGGGCAATGCCCTGGGCCAGTTCTTCTGTGAAATCCCCCAGATCCTCAAGCTCTCATGCTCGGACACCCACCTCAGGGAAGTCTGCGTTCTTGTGATTTCTTTCTCAGTGGCATTCGGCTGTTTAATTTTCATTTTTTTCTCCTATGTGCAGATCTTCAGGGCCGTGCTTAGGATCCTCTCTGAGCAGGGACGGCACAAAGCCTTTTCCACCTGCCTCCCTCACCTGGCCGTGGTCTCCCTGTTTGTCAGCACTGTCATATTTTCCCACCTGAAGCCCCCCTCCATCTCCTCCCCATCCCTGGACCTGGTGGTGTCAGTTCTGTACTCAGTGGTGTCTCCAGCAGTGAATCCCCTCATCTACAGCATGAGGAACAAGGAGATGAAGGATTCAGTGTGGCAACTAATGAATGGCTGTTTTATGAAGTAATAAACTGCCCATAATCTTCTGCATAGCATATATAATGTAAATCATTTTCTCACTGAGTGGTTGTGCCCATGTCCACTGGACACCCTAGAGAACCTGCTGCAGGTCAGTCATCATGGACCGGCCCCTCACAACCACCATTTCCAGCACTGGCTTCTCATTCAGCTTGAAGAGGTTCTTTGTCCCTTCCTGGCAGCACAACTAATGAGTAGGTCAGATGTCCACGTTTGCATTGTGATAGACAAGATGTAAACAAACACATAAAGTGCTTCTGAGGTGATGAACCCGAGTGAGCAGAAACACCATCAGCTGTTCCTTGGGGTTCCATGAAGGTCAGTGGGACAGACAGTGTCTTGATGTGATTTCATGTTGAGAGTAACATCCTTTGGGGAACCACCTGAATGTAGCACTGGGATGTGCTTCCTGGAGCAGAAGATCCCGTGTCCATTCTTTATGCCATGAGGCATCTCATGTAAGTGCAGAGAAGGGTGACAAATGGCAGGGCTGAGGTGCCTCCCAGCCTCCTGGAGTGGCAGCAGGAGGTCAGAGAGACACAGTGACTCCTGCATCTGTGTGTACAAGGGAAACACTCTGTCTCTCAACACCCATGGATGCATAAGGAGTCCATGGTGAGGTTACTTCTCTCTGGTCAGGCTAAAGACCACAAGAAGTCTGACGGGTTGGGGTCCCTGCCTGCAGAGCAGTTTCTGAGATAGTCGAGCTTTCCATGGTAGTGGGAAGAGGCCGGAGAGGGGAAAAAAACAATAACTGGAAAGGACAACTTGGGAGGTGCATTCTGGATATCAGGAGGAAGAAACGTCAGTGGAAGGGCAGTGCTGCAGTGCAGGAGGTCACGCAGAGGCAGTCGGGATCAGCCCATGGCTTTGTGTTTCAACAAACAGCCAGTGAGGGTGCAGTGAATGAGGCACGGACTCTCGGGAAGGTGCAATGAGAGACATTTATTACAAACTCAGGCTTGCATTTATACTTGCTATGCTTCTTGCTCAAGCATTTGCTGATTTGCTAAGTGAGTCATTACATAAATAATATATTTTGTGTTCCCACCAAAGTTACTGCCATAAACACAGGTTTTGCCTATCCTAAGCTAACCCTCCGTCCTTAATGTACCAATCCTGTATCAGTCCCTCTGTCCTTGATGTCTCACATAGCATACGGTACTTGCTTCTTGTATTTTTCCACTAGCGCTTGTTCTCACACTGTCAACTCTCACAGTTTCTCACAGGTCCGATCTTAGCACACTGCCACATCTCCCCTGCGTGTTTAATAAATGCATAGCCATAGCAGTACGTAATTGCATAGCTATTACCTGATTAAACCTTTTTTCAATTATTGTTGTAACTAGATGCCTCTTTAAGACAGTTTAAAAACCCAGTTGGAGATTCCTTACAATCCTGTTTAATCTCAAAAAGTTTTGGCATATTTATAGCTGTAGGTATAGCGTGTCTAATCCTGTATAAAGTCTGCTGTCAATAACAATTCAGCCTGTCGCTAGATTTAAGAATGTTATGAACCCACCCTGGATCGACCAAGGGACAATTTAGATCTAAGTTCCCTGTATATTCCCTGCCAATATCTGCCCTATACAACAGTCTTTCAATCTCTTTCCCTGATTATCCTGTTCAAGGGTCAAAACAGACAGATCTGAAGGGGATAAATATAATGCCTGTGTGTCCTTATTTATTGTGTAATGTGCATTATCCAATAGGCAATATATGATTTAAAATACACTTCTTATGATATATTACATATAAGGCATTACTATACTCCACACCACAAAGTATACCCACCTAGATCTGTGCAGCATATTCATATTATTTACAGTGGCCTCCATTAATTACAAAATCCAGACAGATTCTCCCCGGTTGCTGTTCCCCAGGGAGTCAAACAATCTCTTTCCAACATCACAAAATACAACCCGGGGCAGGGAGGGGATTCCTTCTGAATCCCTCCTGTCCATTATCCACTACCTATTTCACAATCATAATAACAGACAATTGGTGAACCATAAGTATTGGACTGGAAAATCACCAACGGCACAAGTAATAACAGCAACAAATCACTAAAGACGCAAACAACGATGCAATTACTAATGCATGAACAACAAAGTCACTAAAGGTACCTTTATCAAATTACTGTTTTCTTGTTTTTCTCTTTTATTTAGTGTTTTCTCATTTTTCTCTAATTTCCTTATTTTTCTTTTTTCTTTTTAGTTTTTTTTTTTTGCTTTTCTTTTTCCCTTTTTTAAAGCTACTTAAGTTACCAAAGCTTCCAAAATGCAAAGGCCCAATGCGCTGGTATCCCTCCGAAAGGCAGACAAGTTCCACATGTGTCACTTGGGTCACCAAAGTATCAGTAACCAAAATGCAAAGACTCAATGCGCTGGCAATAAAACCACGACAGACACTCATTCCCTCCCTTCCCTCGAAAGGGAAAGGAGAAACTTGGATTGAGATAAACACAGTTTAATAAAATAACAAAATACTAATACACTGCTAATAAGTATATATATAATATAGCGATAAAAGCTACGCAATGCAGTTCCTCACACACTCTGTCTGCACACAGCCAGTCCCAGGAAGCAGCACCCTGGTCCCAACAGCTGATCCCAAAGAGAGAAAAAACGCAGAAAAGCGCAGAGGCCTCTCCAGAATGGCAAAAGGCCAAATCAAACGTCCCGAACTGAACTCCCTTGGCTCCCATAAAAAAACTAAGGAAGAACCCACAAGAGAAATAAAAGAGCCCAAGAGCAAGAACGCCCGAGAGAGAGAGGACAGAAGATTCCAACTCTCCTAAAGATGAAGCATGAGGCTAATGGGATGGAACACTCTCATTGGTTAGCCTGGATGTCAGTCAAACTCTGCCCCGCCCCTCCCCTCTTCCTCGCTGCCTCACACCTGTGGGCAGAGCACTCAGAGTGTCCTTGGCTCTCAGACCAGAGCAACTGCAAACATCCACTGTGCTGGGCTGTTCTCTCTTGTTCTCAAACTAAATCCAAATAATAACCGTGCTAGCTATGAAAAGGTAAGGTTTCTAACTGCATGAGGAAAATTAACTCATTTTCAGTCAAACCAGCACAGACCTGAAGCTCTCCCATGCCAGACCAACAAAGCTAGAGAAGTAGTAAAGAAATTATTTAATAAAATCATACTGTTTGGCTGTTCCCCTTTTTATAGCAGAAATCATACAAACTATTCTTACTCTTCTGGGGGCAAGATGGGATCAATCTAGTGAAAAGGTAGAAAAAAAGTGTGAATCAAGCAATCTATAAAAAGACAATTAGCTTAAATGTGACAGGAAATTAATGTAAAATGTATAAATGTATTGCTAATTAATTTACTGAGAATTCACATTACTTAAAGAATAAGAGAAAAAGTAAGCCCTTTTGAAATATTGTATGGGAGACTCTATTCAGTAAACTTGACTGAAAAAATAAATCAAATGCTTATTTTGGGGAACCAAATGCTCACTGAATACATGTTGTCTTTGGGAAAAAGAAACCACCTGTGGCACTGGCTGTGCCTGTGCCTTCCTTCTGAACTGGAGATCCAGTCTGTCCTTGGACCTGAAAGGACAAACCTTGAAAGAGCAGTGGAGGGGCCTCTGTGTGGGACTGTTGGTAACTAACACTGTGAAACATAAAGGAATCGATTCCAGGAAACATCACATTAGATTAAAGAAAAGTAGAGAGACTAGGTAGAAATCAGAAAAGATCACTCCTTTTACACTAAAACTTAGAAAAACATAATGAACTGCACTTGGACTGAAATAGAATGTTATACATAATTTGATTGTATTCAAAGAGGTTTGTTAATATTCATTGTACCATTAATCTTAGCCTATTTTCTTTGTAGAAATTTGTTTAAACATGTATGACAGTTACATAAAACTTTGCCTGTTATACAGTATAGCAGCAAGTTCACTTTTAAATCAGGAGACTCCATGGACCCAAAATGTACATTTTATAATGATCTGGAAAACCATGCAGATAGCTGAAAAGACCAGTTGTTGAGTTTGCGTGTATTACCTAGAGAATTCAAATAAAGGGGTTCTTACAATAGGAATACCTCTCTTTATTAATGTATCCTGGGAAAACACTTCCTTTGAAGGTTAATCAAGCTCAAAGATTCATAACTGAATTAGAAGAGATTTGGAAGCCTACAACAGTCTTGCATGAGGCACACTGTCTTTTCCTCTGTGAACAGGTTGCCATGCCCAGAGGCAGCAAATTTCCAACAGCAGCTCCATGACCCAGTTCCTCCTCCTGCCATTCACAGACACACGGGAGCTGCAGCTCTTGCACTTCTGGCTCTTCCTGGACATCTACCTGGCTGCCCTCCTGGGCAACGGCCTCATCATCACCACCATAGCCTGGGACCAGCACCTCCACACCCCCATGTACTTCTTCCTCCTAAACCTCTCCCATGTCGACCTGGGCTCCATCTCTACCATTGCCAAATCCATGGCAAATTCCCTCTGGGAGACCAGGGCCATTTCATACTCAGGATGTGCTGCACAGATATTTCTGTTTATCTCTCTTCTTGCAGTAGAGTTTTAATTTCTCATGGTCGTCTCCTCCAACAGCTACGTTGCCATCTGCAAACCCCTGCACTACGGGACCCTCCTGGGCAGCAGAGCTTGTGTCCACCTGGCAGCAGCTGCCTGGGGCAGCTGTTTTTTCTATGCTCTTCTGAACACAGCCAATACATTTTCAATACCACTTTGCCAAAGTAATTCCCCGGACCAGTTCTTCTGTGAAATCCCCCAGATCCTCAAGCTCTCCTACTTATCACATTAATTAAGGTCAAAACGTAGCTGAGCTGTCATAAGCTTAAGATACACTTAAAACTGCCCTAAAGATGGCCCTAATTCGTATGACTTACTAAACTCCACGAAAGCCAGGGCACAAACTGGGATTAGATACCCCACTATGCCTGGCCCTAAATCTTGATGCTCTATACAACCAAAGCATCCACCTAAGAACTACGAGCACAAATGCTTAAAACTCTAAGGACTTGGCAGTGCCCCAAACCCACCTAGAGGAGCCTGTTCTGTAATTGATAACCCACGATACACCCGACCACTTCTTGCCAAAAACAGCCTACATACTGCCGTTGCCAGCTCACCTCTTCTGAGAGTGCCACCGTCAGCACAATCGCCCTAACCCCGCTAACAAGACAGCTCAAGGAATAGCCTATGAAGTGGAAGAAATGGGCTACATTTTCTAGCTTAGAAAATCTCACAAAAGGGGGCATGAAACAGCCCCTAGAAGGCGGATTTAGCAGTAAAGCGGGATAACATAAGCCCCCTTTAAGCCGGCTCTGAGGCACGTACATAATGCCCGTCACCCTCCTCACAAGCTCTAAACTATCAATAAATAATACGCCCACTTGCTAAAGATGAGGTAAGTCGTAACAAGGTAAGTGTAGCGGAAGGTGCCCTTAGCACACCAAGACGTAGCTATAATATGAAAGCATTCAGCTTACACCTGAAAGATGCCTGTCACACATCAGGTCGTCTTGAAGCCAACTCTAGCCCAACCCCCCACAACCAGACATGCATAAAAAAATCTACTAAATCTTTAAACTAAAACATTCCTCCAACTCAGTATAGGTGATAGAAAGGTCATTAGGCGCTATAGAGATCCATACCGTAAGGGAAAGATGAAATAACAGTGAACAAGCCAAGCAATAAACAGCAAAGATAAACCCTTGTACCTCTTGCATCATGATCTAGCCAGAACAACCAAGCAAAGCGGACTTAAGCTTGCCACCCCGAAACCTAAGTGAGCTACTTGTAAGCAGCTATCCCTGAGCGAACCCGTCTCTGTTGCAAAGGAGTGGGATGACTTGCTAGTAGAGGTGAAAAGCCAATCGAGCTGGGTGATAGCTGGTTACCTGTAAAACGAATCTAAGTTCAACCTTGATATCTCCCCCAGGAACCCTCAGCCACCCCAATGAAGATTATCAAGAGTAATTTAAAGGGGGTACAGCTCCTTTAAAAAAGGGTACAACCTCCCCTAGCAGATAATTAACAACCTTGTACATAACAATTGTGGGCCTTTAAGCAGCCACCAACAAAGAGTGCGTCAAAGCTCCGTTTCTACAAAAATCCTAAACCCATATGACTCCCTTCTCACTAACAGGTCAACCTATATCCATAGGAGAGTTAATGCTAAAATGAGTAACTAGGGTAGACCCCCTCTCAAGCGCAAACTTACATCCACACATTATTAACAGATAACTAATACTCCTACTACAACAAGATTTAAGTATTTCACTCTCTCTTACCCCGACCCAGGAGCGCCTACTAAAAAGATTAAAATCTGTAAAAGGAACTAGGCAAATCTCAAGGCCCAACTGTTTACCAACAACATAGCCTTCAGCCGAACCAAGTATTGAAGGTGATGCCTGCCCCGTGACTCTATGTTCAACGGCCGCGGTATCCTAACCGTGCGAAGGTAGCACAATCAATTGTCCCATAAATCGAGACTTATATGAATGGCTAAACGAGGTCTTAACTGTCTCTTACAGATAATCAGTGAAATTGGTCTTCCTATGCAAAAGCAGGAATGAATACATAAGACGAGGAGACCCTGTGGAACTTAAAAATCAGCAGCCACCTCGTAACAAAACTTAACCCACTAGGCTCACCGCTAACAAGATGCTGGATCGCATTTTTCGGTTGGGGCGACCTTGGAGAAAAACAAACCCTCCAAAAACAAGACCACCACCTCTTAACTAAGAGCAACACCTCAGCATACTAACAGTAACTAGACCCAATATAATTGACCAATGGACCAAGCTACCACAGGGATAATAGCGCAATCTCCTCCAAGAGCCCATATCGATGAGGAGGTTTACGACCTCGACATTGGATCAGGACATCCTAATGGTGCAGCCGCTATTAAGGCTCCTTTTTTTTGCTCAGTATGGCAAGCCCCAGGCAACTCTGTGCATAGTCTGCATAAGCAAGTTACCTGACGGAAGTTGCGTTATTAGTGGAAGAAGAAATGCTGAAAGGATCTACAGAAGCATGCTTTTGATTGGCAAAGTGTTTGCCAGTGTCTAGGATGAGGCTGATATTATGTAGGGTTTTTCTTTGCTCGAAGACACAAGAGACTACTCAGTGGAGAGCAACTCCTGCTCATCAGGATTAGCCCAGGTGCTTTGTTTTGCTTTGTGCCTTATGTTCTCGGGACTCACCTCAAGTGTTTTCATCTACAGAAAGTTATTAAAGTGATTTGCTTGCTTGTGAGAGGCACTTATCTCAGCAAGTGCAAATCTCCTCCTCATAGAGGGTGGTGAATCGTGGCTGTGGTGTCTCCTAAACAGACCAGCTGAGGGGTTGTTGGAAGCTCTAAACCAGCCTGCTCAGAGGGAAGTGGGTTAATGTCCTCCTTTTGCCTGGGGAGGGGAAAATAGGTATATTAAAAGTCAGATCTAGTGCAAGCACAGGGCAGTTTTCATTGGAAAAAAGGAAACTTTGCAGTCAGACACAGGAGAGGGTGTAACCCCAAGTTCTGTTCTATTTCTGCAAATTTTTTCCAGCACCTGATCAGCACATCAAGGTGAGTACATATCTGTCATTAGAGATGCTTATTTTTGTAATGATACAAACTGGAGGGAAATCACAAGTTATGTCCCGATGCATTACACTATTGCAAGGACTGACCACACCATCTCAATTTTGGTTAGGAATTAGCAAACTCTGGACATCAGTAAGTGAGAATGTAAATTGGGAATCAGTTTGGCAACAATTTGGTAACAGGATTTGTAAAGTTCACACTGTTCTTCTGCTTCTGTTCCCACTGCAGGGGCAAAAATGTCCTTGTTGTCAATAACACTCAATAAATGGCATGTGATAGAAAAATAACAAACAGCATGAGCAGCCGCCCATGTTCTAAGTTTGGAGATTCATCTGCCTGGGGACTTTTAGGACAGTGGAACTGGCTGCTGAATAGGCTGGGTAGGTTATGACTTTGTTTCCAGGGAGAATTAAGCTAAGTCTAATTAGAGTCACTTAAATCCAGAAGGTGAGGGCACAGGTTCACGGTGAGACCAAAGGATGTGAAGACCCTTTGCAGCAGAGGATCTGCCCATGGGCATGTCTTTACTCCTCTGCAGTTAATGAAGCTCTTCCAACACAGCACCACCTTGCATTACCCCAAGTGCTTGAATTAGGGATAATTACCATGTCTGAGCTGTCAGGCAGCCATTTGCCAGCCCACAGAACCTGGTGCCTGAGCCCAGAGGCTATGCCTATGCTTTCACACCTATGCTTTCCATAGCAGGTGCCCTGGGGTTTAGTTGACACCTGCTCCCCCACCTGTTTTCCTACCTGCACATCTAGGAGGTGAGAGAGGCCACATGCCAAACACATCGAGCCGGCACCAAACTGTTGAGATTCTTTAATGGAATAGACGTAGGCTGGCAGGTTCCTGCACCCATGGCAACACTTTCGCAGAGCAATTCATGACCATCATGTAGTAGAGGATTGTTTTTCATAGTTTCTTTTAGTAACTTTAAAGGAAAAGAGAAGAAGTTCCTTTGTATGTGAATAACCTCCTCAGTAACCTCCTCATGCTACCGCCATTCCCAGGTGGTTTCAGCCATGCCCAGTGCATGACCACCAAGAGCAGGGACAGCCCCCTGGGCCTTGTGGGCACAAGGACAGCCTCGGGGCCAGCAGCACCCCGAAGTCCTTCCTCCAAGGAGTGCTGGGTGGATGGGCAGTGGGTGGGGTGGGACACAGGGGGCCCATGTCACCTCCGTGTCACAATGCAACCACCGGGCAATGCTGATGTCACAATGCCCCGGGACAGTATAAAAGGGAGCAGCGTCCCGTGTCTGTTGCCAGAGCTGGCCTGGAGGCAGCCTAGGAGGCCAGCAACACCCCAAAGTCCTTCCTCCAAGGAGTGCTGGGTGCATGGGCAGCAGACGCGGTGGGACGCTGGGGGCCCATTTCACCTCCGTGTCACAATGCGACCACTGGGCAATGCTGAGGTCACAATGGCCCGGGGCAGTATAAAAGGGAGCAGCCTCCCCTGTCTGCTGCCAGAGCTGGCCTGGAGGCAGCCTGAAGACATTGGAGAGGAAGCTGTTGAGGAGCTGGTGGAATCCCTTGACAAGGGCTGAAGGAGGAAGACGTGGATGAGGCAGCTGGAGTTTCTCCGCTGCAAGGCCATCTCCCAGCAGGGCCACGTTCCAAGTTCATCTAATGGATGAACATTGTTTTCAGCTGGATAGCAGTAGCAAAATGAAGGGAATGCCTTCTTGAGGAGCACTGCAGAGCTCATCGTCCTCATGGACTGGGGAACTAGGGTGAGAAGCTGTAGGAAGTGGAATGCAGAGTGGTTTGAAGGGGGCTCGGTGCTCTGACGGGCAGCAGAAGGTCCATGCGTCCTTGGCACAAGATGATGGAAAGAATGGCTAAGCTGGGCAAGGTTGCAAGTGTTTGTGAGGAATTTCCTGAGCATGTAGTGCTAGTGAAAGGAGGATGAAGGAAAAGAGGGAAATAGAAGAGGGAGAGGGAGAGGGAAGAGGTGAAGAAAGAGGAAAAGAGAGAAGAGAAGAGAAGAGAAGAGAAGAGAAGAGAAGAGAAGAGAAGGGAAGAGAAGAGAAGGGAAGAGAAGAGAAGAGAAGAGAAGAGAAGAGAAGAGAAGAGAAGAGAAGAGAAGAGAAGAGAAGAGAAGAGAAGAGAAGAGAAGAGAAGAGAAGAGAAGAAGAGGAGAGGAGAGGAGAGGAGAGAAGAAGAGAAGAGAAGAGAAGAGAAGAGAAGAGAAGAGAAGAGAAGAGAAGAGAAGAGAAGAGAAGAGAAGAGAAGAGAAGAGAGAGGAGAGAAAGAAGAGGAGAGAGAAGAGAAGAGAAGAGAAGAGAAGAGAAGAGAAGAGAAGAGAAGAGAAGAGAAGAGAAGAGAAGAGAAGAGAAGAGAAGAGAAGAAGAGGAGAGGAGAGGAGAGGAGAGGAGAGAAGAGAAGAGAAGAGAAGAGAAGAGAGAGGAGAGAAAGAAGAGGAGAGAGAAGAGAAGAGAAGAGAAGAGAAGAGAAGAGAAGAGAAGAGGAGAATAGAGAAGAGAAGAGGAGAGGAGAATAGAGGAGAGAAGAGAGAGAAGAGAAAAAGAGAAGAGGAGAGGAGAGAAGAGAGAGAAGAGAAGAGAAGAGAAGAGAAGAGAAGAGAAGAGAAGAGAAGAGAGAGGAGAGAAAGAAGAGGAGAGAGAAGAGAAGAGAAGAGAAGAGAAGAGAAGAGAAGAGAAGAGAAGAGAAGAGAAGAGGAGAAGAGGAGAGAAAGGAGAGGAGAGGAGAGGAGAGAAAGAGAAGAGAAGAGAAGAGAAGAGAAGAGAAGAGAAGAGAAGAGAAGAGAAGAGAAGAGAAGAGAAAAGAGGAGAGTCCCTTCATCATCCTGTCATTCTATCATTCTGTTATTCTGTGGTCTCCTGGGAGGCATGACCAGCCTGTGGGCCGAGGAGCCAGGTCTTGCTCAAATGCTCAGGGAACAGCCGATCGCCAGTGTTGGGGTCAGGAAGGAATTTTCCCCCGGGGCAGACTGGCCCTGGTTCCCGGGGTTTTTTTGCCTTCCTCTGCAGCATTGAGCATGACCACCTGTCAGAGCTCCTCTGGGCCCTTTTGGCTCAGATCATGCCCACTGCTCTTGCCCTCCAAGGCACCACTCGTGCCCTGGCTTTCTCGGGTTCTTTCTCCCAGCAGCAGGAGCCAGCTCTCTTCCTTCTTCTTCTATTAAAATTTGTAATTTTAATAACATAAATATAAATATAAATAAAAAAATAAAATAAAACTCTGTTTCCAGTTCTATCCTTTGTGTATGTGTCCCTGAAATTGTTTTTGGATCTAAAACCTCTCTGGCATTTCAGTCAAACGGTCACATCTTTATTGGACTCCTTGTGAGTGTACAGAATAGAGCAGCACAGCACAGCACGGCATGGTTGTGCTCAGTAGTTGTGCCTGGAGCATGATGAGCTCTGCCCCAGGCCTGAGGACTCCATCCAGGAGAGCCGCTCTCTGCAGGGCAGGGCCCAGGCCCATCCAGGAGATGGGGCAGAGACAGGCACACACACCTACAACATGGCTCAGGCAGGCACCAGAGGTCCCAGGCTGAGCTGAGACATGTCCCCTGGGCCCCTGCAGGAGATGGTCCCCAGGGAGGCCGGTCCCAGCCACTGAGGCCTTTGAGCACCCCCAAGACCCTGTAGACACAGATGGCTGGCAGCTTTGGAGACTGAGTCTTGGGCCAGATGGACCTTCTCTCTGATCAGGACTTTTGTTCTCAGATTCTTTGGTTTAGGTATGTTTTTTCCAAAGCAAAGATCTCAGGCATTACTAAAAAGGAGAACAAGGAGAAAAAGAAATCCATGTCACACACCACACACTATCCCATGTGTGTATGAGTTTTGACGCAAATGTCCAAAATGGCAGTAGCTTCCTTACTCTTTCAGTACTCAAAAGAGTATCTCTTGAAGGCTTTCAATAAGTTCTGAACCTCTTCCCACCAATCAAGGTAGGCAAATAACTCTGAGAAAGGTGCAAGTCACACATGAGGTGTGGAAGGTTTATCCTGCGGCTGAAGTGCATTTTGCATCCCCTGTACAGATGGCCAGCTGTGGATCTTGGTTTGGGTAGAAAAGGAAACATGACTGCAATAGCAGCAATGGACTATTTTTGCTCATTTGGGAAGAGTCATCATTTGCCTGGCTGTGCTTTGGGAATGGATCCAAATGTTGTAGGTCTGAACATGACTGACCTTTCCAGCACACCAGTGCCACCTCTGCTCACTTGTTTTTCAAAGCGAGTCTTATTTCCATGGCGGTCTATTGGCACTATCCAGCCCAGCCTATGGCTCTGGTCATACTTGGGATTTTCTCCATGCTGCAGTGGTTGAAACCATCCTGTTATCGCCTCAGAAAAGGCTTTGTGACCCTGGTCCTCCTCGCTGTGGGGCCTCATGGACATCAGCTCTGGTGCAGAGAGGGGACAGCTACGAGGGTTCTTCTCTTGGTTGCAGCGCTGGTTGCTGCCATGACTGGAGAGAAGAGCAGGAGGTTTGTCCTGGAGAGCCAAATGGCAGAGAAGGCATCAGGGACAGCCAGCAGCTGTGCCCAGAACGTGGCCACCAAGGGCAGGGACAGCGCCCTGGAACTCCTGGGCAGCGGGACTGCCTTGGGGCCAGCACCTCAAAGCCTTCCTGCAAAGGGTGCTGGGTGGGGCTGTGGTGGGGGAGCTTTGCAGCTTCCCCCTGCTAGGGAAAGGAGGAGAAAGGAAAGAAGGGAAGTGAGGTATACTTCAGTTGTAAGGGACCTACAATGACCATCTAGTCCCACTGCATGACCAATTCAAGGCTGATCTAAAGTTAAAACATGGTAGTAAGTGCATTGTCCAAATGCCTCTTGAATGCTGAGGCTTGGGGCATCAACCAGCTGTCACAGAATCACAGAGTGGCTGGATTTGAAAGGGACCTCTGGAGATCATCTAGCCCAACCCATCTGCTAAAGCAGGTTCACCCAGAGCAGATTGCACAGGAAGGTGTCCAGGCGGGTTTTGAATGTCTCCAGAGAAGGAGACTCCACAACATCTCTGGACAGCCTGTTCTAGTGCTCAGGCACCCTCACAGTAAAGAAGTTTTTCCTAATATTCAGATGGGACCTCCTATGCTGTGCCCGTTGCCCCTCATCCTATCGTTTAGAAGTCTGTTCCAGTATTTGACCACACTCTCAGTAGAGGGTCAAGTCTGAACTTCCTCTGACCCAGGTTTGCAGCATTCACACATGTCCTGTCACTGGATACCAGGGACAAGAGATCAGCACTTCCCTATACGCTTCCCTCCTCAGGAACTTTGAGAGGGCAATGAGGTTGCTCATCAGCTTCCTTCTCTCCAAACTAGAGAAATCCAGATTCCTCAGCCACTCCTCAGAGGACATGCCTTCCCGTCGTTCACCAGCTTTGTTGCTCTCTGGACACATTTGAATACTTCAACATCCTTGTCAAATTGTGGGGCCCAGAACTGCACACAGCACTCAAGGTGAGGCCACACCAACTCTGACTACAGCAGGATAATCACCTCCTTTGAGCGGTTGGTTCTGCTCTGTTTGATGTACCCCAGGTTGGGATTTGCACTCTTGGCTGCCAGGGCACACACTGCTGACTCTTGTTGAGCCTCCTGTCAACCAGCGCCCCAAGGCTCCTTTCTGCAGGGCTGCTCTCCAGCCAATCCTCTCCCCATTTGTACTTGTGCTTGGCATTACTTTATCCTAGCTGCAGAATCCGGCATGTGGACTTGTTAGATTTTATGCCATAGATCATTGCCTAATGCTCCAATCTATCTAGACCGTTCTGCAAGGCTCCTTGTCCCTCAGGATAGTCATCAGCACCTCCAAGGATGGTATTATCAGAAAATTTGCTAATGGTGCATTAAATTCCTGCATCCAGATTATTGATCAAAATATTGGACAGACCTGGCCCTAGGACTGAGTCCTGAGGAACATCCCTGGTGGCTTCCCTGAAGAATTTTTTCCTCATATCCAATCTAAACCTCTCCGTGTGCATCTTGAGGCCATTTCCTCTTGTCCTATCACTTGCTACTTGGGACGAGAGACCAACACCCTCCGTGATAAAACCTCCTTTCAGGCAGCTGTAGAGAGTAATAAGGTCTCAGCCTTCTCTTCTCAAGGGTGAACAGCCCCAGCTCCCTCAACCGCTCCTCATAAGACTGGTGCTCCAGACCCTTCACCAGCCTTGTCACCCTCCTCTGAACTCTCTCCAGCATTTCAATGTCTTCCTTGCCATAAGGGGCCTAAAACTGACCCCATGATTTAAGATGCAGCCTCACCAGTACAAAGAGATGATCATTTCTCTAGTCCTGCTAAAGCTCTGATTGAATTGAGGCTTGAACACCTTGGTGTGACCCAGTTGGTGACAGGTTGGACTGCAGATTCCTGAGGTCCCTTCAGCCTCAGTTCTCTTATCATCCCATTGTGTTGTTGGGCTCTGTTTCTAACTGGAGCAGAGCAGGTGATGATGCGGCAGGATCCACCTGTGCTGTAGGTGACCATCTAAACCAACATCCCAGCCAGTGAACCAGCCAACACCTCAGTGTGACTCTCTCTGGGCAAAGTGTGAGGAGTCCTGGGCAGGGAAGGTTCAGAGGGCATGGGGTGCTGTGCAAGACACAACATGATCTTGGCTTCATGCTTGTAGGGCCATCAGATCTCAGTTAATGCAAGAGTATTCCAGAAGTTGGGATAGATTTAGGACACAAGTGTCTTCAGCTCCAGGGACACAAACACCTGGTGCCAGTGTAGATGCCCTGGGAACCCCTGCCCAGGCTCCACCTGCACTGCAAGGTGCTCTGGTCTCCCCAGGTCCTGTGTGATAGATGCCAATCCCAGGCCAGCACCTCAGGTACAATGGGGCCCATAAAATCGTACTGTCTGTTTATGGCGAGACAGCTGGTGACTGATGTCTGTCTGGAAGTGTACTAAGGATAGGAGAAGAAATACTGGTCTTCCCCTGTACCTCTATTACCAACACTCCTGTACCTCTATTACCAACACTCTATTATTTCATCTCCCTCGTCATTCAGGAGTTCCCACCTCTCCTGATTAAATGTCCCTGTCCAAGGACAACTTTCCAGCACTGTGTGGACATTTGCCCTTCCCAGTGCTCTCAGGTTTCTCCTCCACTTGCTCTTTGGTCATTCAGTGGCCTCTCAACTGTCTGGTTTCTGCTTTGAGCTTCAGGGAGTTACAAACTTGCCCCATTCTTCAGAGCTCTAATTGACATGGCAGTCAACACGTTCATTGTGTTTATTTCTATCCTCTCCTATCTCTCTGTCTAAATCAGTTCTTGTGTGGGTGTCCCTTGTGGATGCTGGACCTCATCAGATCCAGCTTACACACACAGCTGAGGAAAGTGTTTTGCTGTTTATTAAACTGTTTTCACAGGAGAGCAGGTGGAGCTGGTGCACAGGAGCTGCAGCATCTCCTGTAGAGCTCAGTGGAGAAGTCTGATGGAGGAAAAGTGATGCAATCTCTGGTGGAAAATGAGGAAACCGGGAGACTGGGGGTGGGCGGTGAGGGGTGAGGTTGTCTATACAGTGTCCAGCCTCAAGGGACTGTTCTCCTGCCATTCCAGATGTCTTCAGGAGACCCTCGGGATCAATGTCCAGTGTAGAATGCTGCTATCACTTCTTCTATACACTGGAAAATGACAGAAAATACCCTGGAAAGAAAAACCCTCCTTTATGAAATCTTCTTTGAAATCTTCATCAGCAAGTGTCCCATTGAAACCTCTCCAGTTAGTTCTACAAGTCTGGAAGATTTGAAGAAAACTAGGGCAAGAAACATCGCTCGTTAGGGCTTTCTGTGTTTTAATGAGCCCCATGGCGTATTTGGTGCTGAGTCCGTGAACCTCAGATACCAAGGACAGACTGAAGAATCTGCTCAAGAAGTCCAAGTCAGAAGCAAACTCCAAAGTACCTTGAAGCATTAATGGGCCCCACTGAGGGCTGTTACTGACAAAGCCTCCCCAGGGACTCGTTAGAGCAGATAGTTGGAGGCAGTGATTGCATTAGGCAAAGGCAAAGTGCAGCAGCTCTGATGCTGAGAAAGGCCTTGGTTTGTCTGATGAAGGACAATGGCCAAGCCTTGAGCCCCTGACCCTAGGAAGGGAGATCCTGTCCCTCACGTGTGGCTCAGGGCTCTTCCTGGGGCTGTGGGGAGTGTGATGCCCAGTGCAGGACAATGGTGTGACACTCCCTGGGGGTGCAAGGAGGCAATGGGGTGCCATGGCCATGACAACCATGTGTCTCCTCTTAGGCCTCGCTGGCAGGGACATCAGCCATAGCCAAGGGGACAAAGACCTTGGCTCTTTCAGGGACATCCAGCCTTGCCAGTGCCCTTGGCCATCTCCACCACAGTCCATCCTGCACTGTCCCAGGCCTGTGGCTGTTTCCCCACAGGCTGCAGACACCCCATGCTCTTCCCCACTTTGTTCTCAGCCCAGTGTGTCCCCACCTGTTCTGCTGTCTCTCCATCCTCACCAGCTGTTCCTGGAAACACAAAGCCATGGCTGATCCAGAGTCCCTCTGAATGACCACAGCACTGTGCTCAGAATGACATTTCTTGATCTTGAGCTCCACTCTGGACCTCCAGAGCTGCAGTTTCTGATGGTTTTCCTTCCTCACGATGTTTCCCACTAAAAAAAAAAAAAAAAAAGAGCCATCATCTTGGAAAGTGATTTTCAAGAGTTCTTGAGCCACTCCTATCCTTCCCTGTCAATGTTCTACCCCAGCCAGCAACTAAGACCACAATAGCTGCTCACATACTCCCCCAACCTATTAAGTGTGATATGGAAGATAACTGAAGGGAATGGAGAAACCTGTGGGTTCAGAAATAGCATTTTAATAAGAGAATAAAAATAGTATATACTACTACTACTACTATGTATATAAATCAATGAAATGAAATTTAAAAATTAAAATTAAATATAAGAAATGAAACTAAATTAAATTAAGGAAATACACTCTGTACAATCCCCACGTAACTCCAGTCACACGGAACAGCCTGTCCTGGAGAAAGGAGCACCTTGGTCCCAAACAACCAATCCCAGCAAGACAGAGCAAAAAGGCCCAAGGGCCAACTGCAAAATGGCAGAACAGCAAAAAACTCACTCAAAACTCCCAGCAGAATGGAACTTCCAAACTAAACTAACCAAAGTACCTGGCAAATCTGAACCAATGGAAGTAACCAGCCAGAAATGTCAGCTCCAGCTTTATACTGAGCATGACACTAATTGTAGGTGTGGGAATATAAGGGAAGATTAGCAAGAAGGAGATTTGTAAATACGCTTAAGTGACTGTACCAAGAGTTTAGAAAACACAAATCACACTAATTTAGGTTTAGCCTTGCGTGCTTCACAAGTTGAACCTCTGTCTTTATAGAACATAGACTTGTGAAATCTTAAAGGCACCTCCTCAAACATCCTTGAAATTCCTGCTCTACTCAATGACAGGAAGATGTGCCAGGGGAGGGTCAGGTTGGACATGAGGAAAAGGTTCTTCCCCCAGAGGTGCTGGACACTGAACAGGCTCCCCAGGGAGGTGTCACGGCCCCAACCTGACAGTGTTCAAGAAGAGACTGGACAATGTCCTCATACACACGGGGTGACCTGTGGGGTGTCCTGTGCAGGGACAGGAGTTGGATTTGATGATCCTTGTGGGTCCTTCCAACTCAGGACATTCTAAGATTCTATGAAACACTAGGTCAAAAGTCCATGTTTTCATTGTACAGATGAGATGTAAACACATGGCTCGGGGCTCTTCCTGGGACTGTGGGATGTGGGTGTGCAAGGTCCAGGGAAGGACAACACTGGTACAACAACTTCCAGCTTCCCCATGGGGCTGCAAGGAGGAACCGAGGCCCCAGTGCCATGAGGACAACAGGTCTTCTCTTAGACTTTTTTGCAGAGACAACTGCCCTGGCCAAGGGGACAGAGACCTGGGTTCTGTGGGTCCGTTCCGGCCTTACAGCGCCCTTTGCCATCTCCACTACAGGCTGTTCTACACGGTCCTTGTGTGTGCCACAGGTTTTCATGGAACCCCAAGGAAGAGTTGATGGTGTTTGTGCTCACTCATGTTCATGTCACACAGTATCAAAATATCACAGTATGTTTGGGATTGGAAGGGACCTCAAAAGATCATCTAGTCCAATCCCCCTGCTGGAGCAGGAATGCCTAGATGAGGTGACACAGGAACATGTCCAGGTGGGCTTTGAATGTTTCCAGAGAAGGAGACTCCACAGCCTCCCTGGGCAGCCTGTTCCAGTGCTCTGTCACCCTCACTGAGAAGAAGTTTTTTCTCAAATTTAAGTGGAACCTCTTGTGTTACAGCTTGATCCCATTACCCCTTGTCCTATCATTGTTTGCCACCGAGAAGAGCTTGGCTCCATCCTAATGACATTCACCCTTTATATATTTATAAACATTAATTAGGTCCCCCCTTACTCTCCTTTTCTCCAAACTAAAGAGACCCAGCTCCCTCAGCTTTTCTTCATAAGGGAGGTGCTCCACTCCCTTAATCATCTTGGTTGTCCTATGCTGGACCCTCTCCAGCAGTTCCCTGTCCTTCTTGAACTGAGGGGCCCAGAACTGGACACAATATTCCAGATGGGGTCTCACCAGGGCGGAGTAGAGGGGAAGGAGGACCTCTCTCGATCTACTAACCACACCCCTTGTAACATACCCCAGAATGCCATTGGCCTTCCTGGCCACAAGGGCACAGTGCTGGCTCATGGTCATGTCACCTCACATACATGATGTGCGTGCTCACATCTCATCTGTACAAAGCAAACACAGACTGCTGAACTACTCATTCAGTGTCCATCCATGGAGGGAAGAACAACTTCTGTGGGTGAGAAGCCAGTGCTGGAAATGGTGGTTGTGAGGGGCCGGTCCATGATGACTGACCTGAGGCTCCTTCTGTGGGGTGTCCAGTGCACAGGGGCCCAGCCCAGCCCCTGCTCTGCTGGTCCTGCAGGTCTCTGGCAGGAGCCTGGCTGTGAGAGGACACTGCTGTGTGTCAGCCCTGCACACACACACTGTTCAGCTGCACACTGCTGTTTCATCTGTGGGTGACTTTTGTAGGAATATGCTTGAGAGAAACTTTGCAAGAAGATATAAACCATCATGCACTGCCCTGAGGAAATCACCTTTCTATCTGGAAAGGCTGTTCTGAGTCCAGCTCTGTCACAGCAGTGCCCATTGCCTGTCCCTGCCTGCGCTCACAAGACTGAAACACAGCAGGACAGTGACCAAGCTGCCAGAGCACTCAGGCCTTGCACCAACACAAGGGATGAGAAGGAGAGTGTGGGAGTGGAACCAGAACAGCTTTGGAAGAACAAGCGCTGCTGCTCCCTGGCAGTGCTGCCATGATGGACTCTTTTCCCCTCCTCCCATGGATGGGAACTGTCCCTGCAACTCCAAAAGGCCTTGCAGGAAGGCTATAGTGAAAATCAAGTCACTACAGGACCCTTTACTTTGTTTAAATAAACACAGATCATGGCTCCTCATTTACAGAACCAGGGGTTATAAAAGAAAAGCAGACCGTGATTTAGAAATGGGATGACAATATTATCAGAATAAAAAATGCCAACTACTGAAAATACAGATGACAAGCTGGACCTGTAACAAGTTACATTATAACTTCTATGTAGAAGCAGATGAGCAGTTTATTGCTTCAGAAAACACTAAGATATGAATTTCCACAGAGCATTCGTGAGCTCCCTGTTCCTCATGCTGTAGATGAGGGGGTTCACTGCTAGAGGTACCACCGAGTAAAGAACAGACACCACCAGGTCCAGGGATGGGGAAGAGATGGAGGGGGGCTTCAGGTGGGCAAACATGACAGTGCTGAGGAACAGGGAGACCACGGCCAGGTGAGGGAGGCAGGTGGAAAAGGCTTTGTGCCGCCCCTGCTCAGAGGGGAACCTCAGCATGGCCCTCAAGATCTGCACATAGGACACCACGATGAACACAAAAAACACCCGAATACTACTGAGAAATTTATCCCAATAAGGCGAATCTCCCTGAGGTAGGAGTGTGAGCAGGAGAGCTTGAGGATCTGGGGGATTTCACAGAAGAACTGGCCCAGGGCATTGACCTTGCACAGTGGCAGTGAAAATGTATTGGCTGTGTGCAGCAGAGCATTGAGAAACCCAGTGGCCCAGGCAGCTGCTGCCATGTGGACACAAGCTCTGCTGCCCAGGAGGGTCCCATAGTGCAGGGGTTTGCAGATGGCAACGTAGCGGTCATAGGACATGATGGTGAGCATAGAATACTCTGCTGTGATCAAGAAGGCAAATGAAAAGACCTGTGCAGCACATCCTGAGTATGAGATGGCCCTGGTGTCCCACAGGGAGTTGGCCATGGATTTGGGGACAATGGTGGAGATGCAGCCCAGGTCAAGGAGGGAGAGGTTGTGCAGGAAGAAGTACATGGAGGTGTGGAGGTGCTGGTCCCAGGCTATGGTGGTGATGATGAGGCCGTTGCCCAGGAGAGCAACCAGGTAGATGCCCAGGAAGAGCCAGAAGTGCAAGAGCTGCAGCTCCCGTGTGCCTGTGAACGGCAGGAGGAGGAACTGGGTGATGGAGCTGCTGTTGGACATTGGCTGTTTCTGGTCATGACGACCTGTGCAAGGAGGAAAGACATTGACATGTTAGGGGAGACTTCTCTGAGGAAAATAAACATGCTGTTTCTCATGGAAAACCCCCTCCCTGATGGAGGGATGTTTCCGCTCATTCTGTCTTTCTACTAAGTTTGAATAACAGTTCATCACAGCTTAAAATGCAGCTTGGGCATCTAGATACCATGAACACACCTCTGGATCAATACCCCCTGTGTTGGTGTCAGAACAAAAACTGACCCACACTCGCACCCCAACCCCAGAGAGCAAGAGCACCACGGATAGGTGGAGAAACAGGGAAGAACACTGCAGTGCTACCAGGAAATAAAGCAAGGACAGAAAAGCAGACAGGCATGCTGTGGAACCTTCTTCTGACCCAGCTGTGCTGCTGCCACTCACATAATGACACTGCGGAGCAAGTACTTTTAGCACCTTTTTTGTGTACCACGTTCCAGGAACCCTTCACCTGGAGGTCCAGCTGCTGAGGTGGAGACTCGTGACCTGGACTCCATGGCTTAGGGGCAGAGGGTCTGCTGGGGAGGAGAGGAGACCAGGGGTTGCCCTGGGAAATGTGTCTGCACTGCAGGGGATGGCAGGGGGGCCTGAATCCCATCACAAGCATTTCAGGTTGTAGCTCCCTCTCCCTGCCAATGTCTGTGCTGCCTGCAGCTGTGTCTCTGTCCCTGGGTCTCTCCCTGTCAGTGTCACAGACCCCGTCCCACCCGCTGTGTGCTCAGCTCTGGCCTGCTCACACCTCCTGGCACTGCCCAGGGGCAGCTCTGTGTGTGCAGGGTCTCAGGAGCAGCTCAGACACGTCCTAATGAGAACTGGGGTCTCAGTGTCTTCTCCAAAGCAGAGAAATAAATCCCCATCTCCCACTGCACACCCAGCCAACCAAGGGTGGAAAACTGAAAGCACAGACTGCTTCTCTTGCGGCTATTCCTGTATTGATGTCCTTGTTCTGAAGGACCCTCTGCCATGTCTGTGGGGGGATCTGGAGCTCTGAGCAGCCCTGACCCACACAGCCCCCTGCAACCCCAAAAGCTCCCTGCCTGCCCTGCTGGGGGTCGCTCCTTCCACCTACAGCTGCTGCCATGGGATCTCCCGGGCAGGCTGAGCGCTGACCCTGGCAGGCGGCAGAGTCCCTGCCCGGCACAGCCCTGGGGTGCAGGGACCCTGCTCTGCAGGACAGCCCTGGGCACCCCTGGGTGCTCACCCGGCTTCACAGCTGTTCAACATGGCCTGACAAGAGCCCCGTCCTTACAGATCCCACAGGATGAGCCTGTGCCAGTTTTAGGAGGTGCCTCCATTAGTTACAGCTGCACTGCCCTGCACCAGAGACTTACCATGGCAAGGGCTGCAAAGGTTTCTCCTCCAGTGACCTCTCAGTCATCCTCCCAGTCCTGACCACCTTTAATCTCTCTCTGCCTTGCTCGTCTCCTGAGATCCCCAGGCAGAGCCCTCAGCCCTGCTGCGTGTGCAGAGGAGCTGCTCCTGGGCAGAGCTGTCTCTCTGCAGCGCTGCCGCTGCCATGAGCTCCCTGTGTCCCAGGAGCCCAGCCCAGCTCAGCAGCACAGGAGCAGCCCACGGTGCTTTAATGACCTCTCTGGTGGGTTTGGTGCTGAGTCCACGGACCTCAGACCCTGAGGGGAAGCTGAAGAAACTTCTCAAGAAGTCAAAGTCAGGTTCAAACTCCAAAGTTTCTTGTAATGTTCATGGGTCCCACTGGGGGACAAAACTGAGAAACCATCCCCAGAACTGGTAAGAGTAAAAAACTGGAGGCAGTGAGGACAGGTCAGGAAAAGTAAAGGTGACTCTGATGCTCAGAAAACCTGGATGTGTTTCCTTAACCAAAGGGCCAAGCCCTGACCACCAGCCCTGGGAAGTCAGATCCTGTCCCTCCCACGTTGCCCAGAGCCCTTCCTGGGACAGTGTGATGTGGGGCTGTGCAAGGCCAAGGGCAAGACTATGGTCCCACACCTCCCAGGTTCCTGGCTGGGGACAAGGAGGCCATGAGGGCCCCGTGCTGCAAGGACAAGGTGTCTCCTCACAAGCATCAGAGGTGCAGACAACAGCCACAGCCAAGGGGAGAAGGAGCTCATGTCTGGTGGGGCTTTCAGCCTCTTTACATCCCGTGATCATCTCCACGACAGCCTGTCCTGTGCTGTGGCATCCCCTGCACCTCTTTCCCTGCAGGCTGGAGACATCCCCCATGCCTTGCTCCTGTCTGAACATCTTCCTTCCTTTGCTGGTATAATTCTGTCCTCCCCAGCTGTTCGTTCAAGCTCTTGCCAGTTCCTTCCTGCCTCTCCAAACTCGGAAGCCGCACACTGGCACACACCCGTGTGTGTGAGGTCACACCAGTACTGAACTGAATGAGATGAGAACTGCAGGTGCCTGGGTCCCCACGCTCCTCCTCATGCAGCCCCGTGTGCAGCTGCTTTGTTCATGGTGAGCATGCACCACGGGCTGGTGTGGGGACCTTGTAGTGCCCAGGCCCTTCTCCTCAGCATCACTGAGAACTCGTCATTTCATCTTGTCAAAACTCAGAGATTTCTGATGGCTGATGGGCGAATATTAGATATTCACAAGGTCTGGACTCTCCCTGGATTGAAGCTCCATTTGCTCAGCTGTTATTGTTTGCACACAGATGGCTTATCCTGATGAGGGTGTCTCTCCCAACATAACAGCACGAGGAGTTACAGGACGCTATAAATAACCCCTACTGGAGAAACTGTGGGACCTTGGAGGTCTGGTACTCATAATGCCAGAGGTCTGGAGTTTCTGATGTTTTCCTTCATATGGTAGAGCAGCAGGAATGTGTGGAGCTCTGCCTGGGGACAGACAATGTCAGCTGAAAGTTGAGGAGTCAGCATGAGAGGGCAGAACAACATGGGCAACGTTGTGGTCACTGGACATCAGCTACAGGCCCATTGATCAGGAAGAGGAATTAGATGAGGCCTCCTTCAGAAAAATGAAAGAAGCCTCGTGTTTCCAGGGCCGTGTGCTCGTGGCAGACCTGAGATATCCCAATATCTGCAAAGTACCAGCCATCCAGGAGGGTTTGGAGCTCATTGACAACATCTTCCTGACACAGGTCACGGAGGAGTCAGTGGGGTGAGGTGCCCTGTGGGACTTCACACTAACAAACCAGAAAGAGTTGGTCAGGATGGAACAGTCAGGGACGGGAAAGTGGAGCTGAGGCTCTTGGGAGATGAGAACAAGCCAAGAGCAGGATTTCAGGAGAGCAGGATTTGGCCTGCTGAGGGACCTGCTTGGGTCCTATGGGATATGACCTTGGTGTCTGCAGTGCTTTTCTCTCCCATTTCCTCCCTCCTCTCTCCCACCTGCTGTTGTGCAGCATTTTTTACCCTTTCTCAAATACAATATCCCAGAGGTGCTGCCAACATCACTGAATGGCTCAGATTTGGCAAGGAGTGGGTCCATCTTGGAGCAGCTGAAATCAGCTCTGTCTGATGTCGGTCAAACCCTGTTGTCTTCTTAGAGAGGTGACAGCTGTAGCACAACCGCACTCACCCCCGAGATCCAAGACTTTGGCATGTAAACCCAACATAGGGTGACAATGTTTCGGGTGTTGCAAACTACTTGATAATGGAGAAGTAATGGAAAAGATCTTCCGTCATCAAAGCAAGGATATCTCCAATAAATGAGCAGCTTCCTATGGGGAACTGTAATTGCCCTGACATTCTTTGGTCAGGCAAATCTGTAGGTGCCAACAGTCCAGAGGATCTTTGGCCAACTGCTTAACATGTCTGCCTGCTGGGCCACAAAGAGTGATGCTCACCTGGATCTAGAACTGGGAAACAAGGAAGAGCTGGTGAGCGATGTCAACATCAGTGTCCACCTTGGCTGTCGTGACCAGGCCACAGTGAGGTCCCAGGCACCAGAGGGGAGGGAGGAAGGCCAGCAGCAGAGCACAGGCTGGTGGAATCCAGAGGAGAAGACTTTGACATTATGGGGAATGGTGGCCAATAAAGGTTGTGACATGGAATTAGGTCTGAAGGGTGAAGGAGCTCAGGAAATTTGAGAAACCTTAGAGGACAGCCTACTCCAAGCACAAGAATGATCTCTCCAAGTACCAACATAAAAAAGTGTTTGTCTCGTGAGGCTGCTCATCTGAACTGCTGGAGCTCCAGCGCACAAAGGCAGCACACAAGAGGTGGAATCAGTGCAAGCTGCAAAGGAGGAATTTGGAAACCTTGGCCATAGGTGTAGAAATGATGCAAATCTCCCCTGGACTTGATCCCTGAAGGGGAGTGTAAGGGCAGCAAGAAGAGCTGGCACAGGGTGAACGTGGGACTGCTGCTGAAATTCGTAAGAGTAGAATCAGATGGGACTGAGGTTCTTCATGGCTTCTTTGCCTCCATCTTCACCAGCAAGGTCTCCTGGGACTTTGTTCCTGAAGGCGGGAGTCTGGAGAACACCCAGCAGTAGATGGGGCTCAAGTCAGGGGTGAGCTGAGCAAACTCAGACACCATTACAGAACAGGAGATGGGTCACTTGACCAGCTCCTGAACACAAGTATCGCTGTGCTGTGGCTCCTGAGATTGCCAGGAACACCCACCTCTTGGTCCAGAGGAGTGTGACTCCTCTTGAGGTGTCCTGGCCTGTCTCCTCACTCACATGGGGATTTAGGCACCCACTTTTCTGAACATATTCATTCTTTATCAGGAGACGCTCCACATCAATATGAACTGGAAGCTGCTGATGCCACCTGCTCTGGAAAGGGTGGGAAGGGCGAGCAGAAAAGGAAATAGAAGACATTTGGGTTATTGCTATTTATTATGGAAATACTTTCTATTTGGCTATTCTGAAATCTCTCTAATCATCCACATCAGACTCGAAAGCTTGAGGAAAATGATGCACAGAGCCTTGGCTTGTAAAGAGCATTTTAGATGTTAGTGAGCCCTCTGCTGCCATGATCCTGAACTGCAGATATTGAAAGAATAACAAACCTCTGATGAAGTTAAAAGCAGAAGCAAACCGCAAGTTTCTGAGGGTGTTTGGGACCCCATGAAGGGCCATCACTGACACAGCTGTGAAGGAAACAACCAGTGCAGGTCCCTGTTCCTGGAGGCTGGTGAAGGCAAGACTTGGAGACGCTGGTTCCAGGTGGTGAGGGCCATGTGGAGGCTCTGGTTTTCTGTGGAGTTGGAAATGCCTGTGAGTTCCTCACAACTCATCCAGCTTCTTTCATACACCTGGCAATGGTCACCAGTCACCTCAGTGTCCCAGTCCCACACTTGCTTGAATCCCCTATTTGGATCCAAACCCATCACTCCAGGAGGTTCATGCATCCTCCAGGCTCATGAATGATTCCTGAGGACCATCCGAGTGTGGGCAGCGTAAGAGAGGAGCAGAGCAGGGTCAGCTCATGGGCCATGACTGAGCACAGCCACCCCAGCAGCAGCCGTTCCCCATCTCCCAGGCACAGCCATGCCCACCGGATGGAAATGTCACTGCCATACAAGATTAGCCCAAGAGAGGCCTTTCTTCCTTCCATATTCCCAGGAAAATCTTCCTCCTGTTCCTCCTCCACCTGCAGACATCAACTGCTTTCCACTTCTGGGCTCAGACATGGCTGGAAGGGTTCACTGAAGCCATCAGCCATCTCATTGCCTCTCCCTGACATGCCCTGACCCTCTCCCATACCTACAATGGCGAATCACAGCTGCTCAGGGTCTCCTGCTCTTCAGAAGAAGCCTTGAGCTTCTTGGTTCTTCCTGCTGCTTATTATAAACTTCCTCGCTCTCTCCAGAGTTCCTGGTGAGCTTTCTTGTCCATAACAGCCCTTTATGACCATAATTCACTAAATGGTTGTGTTTGTATGATCATTTGTGCAGAAAGGGCAGTCACAGGAACGCACTCAATATGTCAAAACTGATGCCGAGTGAAATGCCGTAAAGACCCGATGAGTTTCCCCCGTGTCTGTGTCTCTCCTGGAAGGAGTCTGTCCCGAGAAGGGGATCCAGCTCCTGCCACTCTCTGCAGAGGCACATGAGCAGTGTCCATCACCTGAGGACACAAAGGGTGACGTTTGCCACACCACCCTTCATCTGAACCACTTAGATGTGTGCTTGTGGATGAGGTATGGAGCCTTATAGTGCAAATACCTATTTAATTGTCATTGCCAGAGGGGCTACCAGAGTACTATTTTACAGATATTTAAATATAAGCATATAAAACTGACATTCCTAGACAAATTACACAAACATTTGAAGGACTTTTCGCGCCTTTTAACATGATTATCCTCAGAAGGCCCACCAGCTTTGCATCTCAGGAAATGGGATGCCAGAGTTCAAGGGCAGGATGGTTTGGGCTCTGTGCTGGGATCTGGAAACTGAAACGTGCTCCCATCTCCCAGCCCCCTGCCCTCCTCAGTGAGGGTGTGAGACATTCTGCCAGCGAGGGCTGAACTCACAGCCATGACCAGTATCTTATGTCCAACTGCAGCCCATGGTGTCCTGCCAGCTCAGGATTGGAGCTTCCATTGCTGGAGATGTTTTAAAGCTGTGGAGATGTGGCACTTTGGGATATGGTTTATTGTTGGAGTTCTTATGTGGAGTTCTTATGTTTGAGTTCCATGTTCTTATGTGTCTTTTCCAAACTAAAGGATTCTATAATGCTGTGATTCTATGATTGGAGTTTAAATAATTTCAATTCTCACTAACCGTAGCTTCTGTCCAGGGTGGCTCTGGTGCAGCTCAACTGTCCTGGCTCTGCAGGCAGGTTGGGTATTGGTTTGGTGCCTGCACTGGAAGTTTTTCCCTTCCTTGCGTAAAAGACTTGGGTCACAGATGTTTGAAGCAGTCCTGTCAAACACTGAGTGGGCTGAGCTTTGAAGCCAAGGGATGACAGCGATGTTCTCAAGGATGTTTTTGAACAGTCGTACTATCACTAATAGCAGCAACAGAATACTCCGTATTCTTGGTTATGCTGATGAATGAAAGGTCTTTAATTTCCCTCCCAGCAGTCATTCTCACTTCTCATAACACATATTGTATCTCAGTAGTTGGCCACTTGTATGATGTTCTTGGAACAGTGCTTTCTCCCACTTCCACCTTTTTGTTATTGAAAGAATACACCTCTTGCTCAGAATTTTTCCCAAATCATCCCTCTTCCACACATTTTCTCCTTTTTTTTTCTGGTGTGAGGGGCAGGTGTCATAGGGGAGTTGTTTCCTTTTTAGCCAATGAAAGCCAAGGAACAGATCCCAGCTAGGTGAAAAGGCACAAAGGAAGCCAGAATCTTTATGAGGTGTGCACTGACAATACATTGTTCCCTACATTTCTAATCTCTGAAGTCCCAACTGTGCAGCAGAGATTGGAGTTATAAGCCCCCTTCATCTGCCCTGTTTGGCACCATGTAAAATGGAACTAGCCCAGTGAAGAAGTTGGTGTGGATTCTCTTCACAGCCTGGAGCACCACATGGGTCAGGAGATGAACCAGGATGCTCAGTGAGGACTAAAACTTCTCGGTTCTTAAAGTTCAGGTGTTCCCTGGAATCTCAGCAGACAAGGCATGCCAACTGCTCGCTGCAAGGAGCTGGTCAAGAGCCTCGTCTCCATTTCTATAATGATGAATTTGCTGCCTGGCTGATGTGCAGGTTCTGTACATGGATGCTGACACCTATTGAGCAACCTGCTCTGAAAGGGTTAACAACATGGGCTGTTCTTTCTGGAAGGGTAATAGGACAGCAAAAAATAAGATCTTGGCTCACGGCAAAATAGAAAGGATGGAAAACTTGTGGTCAGGACTGTTTTGGGGCACTTGTAAAGCAGCCCTGCACCTCATGTGAACTATTCCTGTGGTCAGGGAGAACCTGAGAGCTCTCCCTAATTTGAAAATCACAGAATCACAAAATGGACTGGGTTGGAAAAGACCTCAGAGATCATCAAGTCCAACCCTTGGTCCAACTCCAGTCCGTTTACTAGATCATGACAATAAGTGCCATGTCCAATCTCAGCTTAAAAACCTCCAGGGACGGTGAGTCCAGCACCTCCCTGGGCAGCCATTCCAATGCCTGACCACTCTCTCTGGAAAGATGCCTAAACTTCCCCTGGCAGAGTTGAAGCCCATGCCCCCTTGTCCTGTTGCTGACTGCCTGGGAGAAGAGCCCAATCCCCACCTGGCTAGAATTGCCCTTCAGGTAGTTCTAGAAAGTGCTGAGCTCACCTCTAAGCCTCCTCTTCTCCAGACTAAACAAGCCCAGCTCCCTCAGCCTCTCCCCATAGGGCTTGTGTTCAAGTCCCTTCCCCAGTCTTGTTGCTCTTCTCTGGACCCGCTCCAGCACTTCAATCTCTTTCCTGACCTGAGGGGCCCAGAGCTGAACACAATACTCCAGGTGTGGCCTCCCCAGTGCAGAGCACAGGGGAAGGATCACTGCCCTTGTCCTGCTGACCACACTGTTTCTGATACAGAGTCTCCTCAATCTCCATGAGCTTTCCAAGATGGTGGAGAGTGGCCTCATTGTGACATTGTCCTGCTGCCTCAGCTCCTGGGATGCTGCCCCTCCTGTCCCATAGACTGGAAAGGATTGTGTTACTTCCAGTGACCCCTGACTTGATCCAGATCCACTGCTGGTTATTCTCCAGATTCCCGTCACATGTCACAGAGACCTAGGAAACATTTCTGGTGAAGACAGAGGACAAGAGGACATGGAAATTCTCACTTCTTTCCCTTATTAAATTCATCAGTAACTACAAAGTGTCTTTGTTTCTCCTTTAACTGTTCCTGCAGTCGTAACAGCTCATTATGGGCCCTTGAATTGCCTTCCAGGTCTAGACTGAGTTCTGATCTGGACTGTTGTTGTGCTTGGAGGCTGCTGTCCTTGCAGACCAGATGAACTCACTCCTGCCACCCTGCCTGGCAGTTCATTCCATCCGTGTCACAGCTCTGTCTGCAGCACTGACAGCTCCAGCTCCCCAGTCAGGTCCCTGGCTGAGGACATGGCCTCACATCTGGGCTGAACCACTCCAGCTGTGGCACCAGCCCAGCTCTGACCTGCCACAAGAAACCTGGCACCAAGTGTCCAAGAGCCCATGTGTGCAAAGGCTTTGAATCAGAGCACAGACATGACATGGCCAACGACTGATGAATTTCTCTCTGGACCTAGGAGTATAAAACCAGAATAAAATGCCTGAACTCATTCAACTGAAGATATTCCTCCCCTAGCCTGGAGAAATAAAATCCTTTGCTGTAACATTCCTGGTGTCCTGTCTAATGATGGGACAAGAAAAGATGATTCTCATAGCAATTTAATTTTTAATATGAAGAATACAATGCTGGTGAGAAGTGTCTCTTCAGAGGAGAGAGCATCAACATCACTGATTACTTCAGGTTGTTTGAAAGGATGTGCCCCTGGAGCCCCAGGGACACCTGGAGGAGCCCAGAGGGGACAGAGAAAGGGACATAATGGGCTGCTCCTGTGCTGCTGAGCTGGGCTGGGCTCCTGGGACACAGGGAGCTCATGGCAGCGGCAGCGCTGCAGAGAGACAGCTCTGCCCAGGAGCAGCTCCTCTGCACACGCAGCAGGGCTGAGGGCTCTGCCTGCAGCACCGAGGGCACAGGAGCCAGGCACAGAGAGGGAAACGCAGTCTGGGCTGGGAGGATGCTGTGAGTGCCTCTCACAGGCACTGAGAGGGAAAGGCAATGTAAGGGGTTGTTTGCTACGGACTCAAGGAGACACAAATCTTCACAATCCTGACACAGTAAGTCTTTCGCTGTAGGACAAGGCAGCTGCATTTCCTGGAGGGATCTCCTAAAGCCGGCACATGACACAGTTTGCAGGATCTGTCAGGTTTCTCTCTCAGTATCTCTGTTGTAGAGAAGAACACACTCCAGAGCAGGGCTTCCCTGCTGTACTGTCAGAGGGACAGGGAATGACGACAACTTCTGCTGAGGGTGATTGCAGGGGGAGCATCCAGGGGTGCCCAGGGCTGTCCTGCAGAGCAGGGTCCCTGCACCCCAGGGCTGTGCCGGGCAGGGACTCTGCTGCCTGCCAGGGTCAGCGCTCAGCCTGTCCGGGAGATCCCAACAACAAGGAGGGGAGAAACTGTGGGGAAGAAGCGACCCCCAGCAGGGAAGGGTCCTTCTGCTGCTTGTGTACAGGTATTACTTTAAAGATAAGGAGGTTACCTGAGTCTGTCCTTTCAGTTTCCTATTCCAAGACTGGAGTTGGGGGTGGGGGGAGGGGCATGTGTGAAAGGATAAATGCAAAATGTGCTCTCATGCTTTAACAAGTAACTGAGACTCCTGAACTGCAACTGTGAGTGATCAGTACATCTGCCAGAAGGCTCATGACATCCCTTCCCCACCCCTCTGCCTGTGCACAGCACCTGCATCGCCTTGGCTGGACCCGTCAGCCTTCGTCTGACCTGTCCTGTTTTCCAGCCTGCAAACAGGAAGATGCCCCCAGGCAGTGCCCTGTGAACAGGCAGGATCTGTAGGGCCAGGGGGAGGGCACAGAGGGTGGGATGGTCTGTGAGCTCTGACAGGGAACAGACATGGACAGGGAAACACCTCCCAGGAGGAGGCAGCAGGGAATTGATCAGAAATGAGAGGAAATGGAACCCGGAATTGTTATGGGAGGGAGAAGAGAGAAAAGTTCCTGTAATCCCCTGCAGTGCAGATCCCTCCTGTGAGCAGCCCCCTGGCCTCCTCCCCCACCCAGCAAAGCCTCTGCCCTCAGGGCCGGGGGCTCCAAGGCATGAAGCAGCTCCTGTGCAGCCAGAGCTCCAGTTCCTCTGCAGAGCACAGGGGCTGAGAGCAGCTGCCCGGCACTGTTGGTGTCTGGGAGGTGGCTGCACAGCTGGGGAAGGGTGACGCTGTCTGAGTGCAGGTGTGTCCATGGGCACACGTGTCCCAGCTTTGCTCTGACCTGTGGGCAATGCAGTCTGTGGGGCTGGGGACTGAGCTGAGTCTCCCTCAATCAAATGCCATCATTAGGACTCTTGGCTGTCTTGTTGATGTTTCCTTCCAAGCTGTGAGCTTCCCTCCAGGATGCAAACCTGTCCTACAGCATCTCTCTGTTATCTGAAAGGCCCATGGAGAAGCAAAGAGATGCTGTGCCGAGAAAATAAAGTTGGGTTTTTGAAAGGAGTCGTGGGTGTCCTTGGCCAAACATGGGGTGCTCAGCCCTTAGGAAAGGTGATACATGTTGTGGCTCCATCTGACAAAGCTGAACCCCAGTTCTGGCCCCTGGCCCCCGTTCCCATGCCCCTTGCTGCAGAGCAGGGCTGACTCCTCGGCAGCCAGTGGGCACAGGCCCTGCTCCTCACGGCACCTCCAGCCAGCACCACCCAGGGCTCAGACACCGAGCTGGAGGAAGGTCTGGAAAAGGATAAGGGGGTGTGGAGCAGGGGGAGGGTGTATGAGAAATGATTTCGACTCTACTCAGAGAAGCCTCCCCTAACGTCTCACTGTCTTTTCCCTATGCTTAGAGGTAGCAAATGTCCAACAGCAGCTCCATGACCCAGTTCCTCTTCCTGCCGTTCACAGACACACGGGAGCTGCAGCTCTTGCACTTCTGGCTCTTCCTGGGCATTTACTTGGTTTCCCTCCTGGGCAACGGCCTCATCATCACCACCATAGCCTGGGACCAGCACCTCCACACCCCCATGTACTTCTTCCTGCTCAACCTCTCTGTCATTGACCTGGGCTACATCTCAACCACTGTCCCCAAGTCCATGGCCAATTCCCTCTGGAACACCAGGGCCTTCTTCTACACAGGATGTGCTGCACAGCTCCTTCTGTTTGTCTTTTTAGCTGCAGTAGAGTATTCTATCCTCACCATCATGTCCTACGACCGCTACGTTGCCATCTGCAAACCCCTGCACTACAGGACCCTCCTGGGCAGCAGAGCTTGTGTCCACATGGCAGCAGCTGCCTGGGCCACTGGGTTTCTCTATTCTCTGCTGCACACATCCAATACATTTTCACTGCCCCTGTGCAAGGGCAATGCCCTGGGCCAGTTCTTCTGTGAAATCCCCCAGATCCTCAAGCTCTCATGCTCGGACACCCACCTCAGGGAAGTCTGCGTTCTTGTGATTTCTTTCTCAGTGGCATTCGGCTGTTTAATTTTCATTTTTTTTCTCCTATGTGCAGATCTTGAGGGCCGTGCTTAGGATCCTCTCTGAGCAGGGACGGCACAAAGCCTTTTCCACCTGCCTCCCTCACCTGGCCGTGGTCTCCCTGTTCCTCAGCACTGTCATATTTTCCCACCTGAAGCCCCCCTCCATCTCCTCCCCATCCCTGGACCTGGTGGTGTCAGTTCTGTACTCAGTGGTGCCTCCAGCAGTGAACCCCCTCATCTACAGCATGAGGAACAAGGAGATGAAGGATTCAGTGTGGCAACTAATGAATGGCTGTTTTATGAAGTAATAAACTGCCCATAATCTTCTGCATAGCATATATAATGTAAATCATTTTCTCACTGAGTAGTTGTGCCCATGTCCACTGGACACCCTAGAGAACCTGCTGCAGGTCAGTCATCATGGACCGGCCCCTCACAACCACCATTTCCAGCACTGGCTTCTCATTCAGCTTGAAGAGGTTCTTTGTCCCTTCCTGGCAGCACAACTAATGAGTAGGTCAGATGTCCACGTTTGCATTGTGATAGACAAGATGTAAACAAACACATAAAGTGCTTCTGAGGTGATGAACCCGAGTGAGCAGAAACACCATCAGCTGTTCCTTGGGGTTCCATGAAGGTCAGTGGGACAGACAGTGTCTTGATGTGATTTCATGTTGAGAGTAACATCCTTTGGGGAACCACCTGAATGTAGCACTGGGATGTGCTTCCTGGAGCAGAAGATCCCGTGTCCATTCTTTATGCCATGAGGCATCTCATGTAAGTGCAGAGAAGGGTGACAAATGGCAGGGCTGAGGTGCCTCCCAGCCTCCTGGAGTGGCAGCAGGAGGTCAGAGAGACACAGTGACTCCTGCATCTGTGTGTACAAGGGAAACACTCTGTCTCTCAACACCCATGGATGCATAAGGAGTCCATGGTGAGGTTACTTCTCTCTGGTCAGGCTAAAGATCACAAGAAGTCTGACGGGTTGGGGTCCCTGCCTGCAGAGCAGTTTCTGAGATAGTCGAGCTTTCCATGGTAGTGGGAAGAGGCCGGAGAGGGGAAAAAAACAATAACTGGAAAGGACAACTTGGGAGGTGCATTCTGGATATCAGGAGGAAGAAATGTCAGTGGAAGGGCAGTGCTGCAGTGCAGGAGGTCACCCAGAGGCAGTTGGGATCAGCCCATGGCTTTGTGTTTCAACAAACAGCCAGTGAGGGTGCAGTGAATGAGGCACGGACTCTCAGGAAGGTGCAATGAGAGACATTTATTACAAACTCAGGCTTGCATTTATACTTGCTATGCTTCTTGCTCAAGCATTTGCTGATTTGCTAAGTGAGTCATTACATAAATAATATATTTTGTGTTCCCACCAAAGTTACTGCCATAAACACAGGTTTTGCCTATCCTAAGCTAACCCTCCGTCCTTAATGTACCAATCCTGTATCAGTCCCTCTGTCCTTGATGTCTCACATAGCATACGGTACTTGCTTCTTGTATTTTTCCACTAGCGCTTGTTCTCACACTGTCGACTCTCACAGTTTCTCACAGGTCCGATCTTAGCACACTGCCACATCTCCCCTGCGTGTTTAATAAATGCATAGCCATAGCAGTATGTAATTGCATAGCTATTACCTGATTAAACCTTTTTTCAATCATTTGTTGTAACTAGATGCCTCTTTAAGACAGTTTAAAAACCCAGTTGGAGATTCCTTACAATCCTGTTTAATCTCAAAAAGTTTTGGCATATTTATAGCTGTAGGTATAGCGTGTCTAATCCTGTATAAAGTCTGCTGTCAATAACAATTCAGCCTGTCGCTAGATTTAAGAATGTTATGAACCCACCCTGGATCGACCAAGGGATAATTTTGATCTAAGTTCCCTGTATATTCCCTGCCAATATCTGCCCTATACAACAGTCTTTCAATCTCTTTCCCTGATTATCCTGTTCAAGGGTCAAAACAGACAGATCTGAAGGGGATAAATATAATGCCTGTGTGTCCTTATTTATTGTGTAATGTGCATTATCCAATAGGCAATATATGATTTAAAATACACTTCTTATGATATATTACATATAAGGCATTACTATACTCCACACCACAAAGTATACCCACCTAGATTTGTGCAGCATATTCATATTATTTACAGTGGCCTCCATTAATTACAAAATCCAGACAGATTCTCCCCGGTTGTTGTTCCCCAGGGAGTCAAACAATCTCTTTCCAACATCACAAAATACAACCCGGGGCAGGGAGGGGATTCCTTCTGAATCCCTCCTGTCCATTATCCACTACCTATTTCACAATCATAATAACAGACAATAGGTGAACCATAAGTATTGGACTGGAAAATCACCAACGGCACAAGTAACAACAGCAACAAATCACTAAAGACGCAAACAACGATGTAATTACTAATGCATGAACAACAAAGTCACTAAAGGTACCTTTATCAAATTACTGTTTTCTTGTTTTTCTCTTTTATTTAGTGTTTTCTCATTTTTCTCTAATTTCCTTATTTTTCTTTTTTCTTTTTAGTTTTTTTTTTTTTTGCTTTTCTTTTTCCCTTTTTTAAAGCTACTTAAGTTACCAAAGCTTCCAAAATGCAAAGGCCCAATGCGCTGGTATCCCTCCGAAAGGCAGACAAGTTCCACATGTGTCACTTGGGTCACCAAAGTATCAGTAACCAAAATGCAAAGACTCAATGCGCTGGCAATAAAACCACGACAGACACTCATTCCCTCCCTTCCCTCGAAAGGGAAAGGAGAAACTTGGATTGAGATAAACACAGTTTAATAAAATAACAAAATACTAATACACTGCTAATAAGTATATATATAATATAGCGATAAAAGCTACGCAATGCAGTTCCTCACACACTCTGTCTGCACACAGCCAGTCCCAGGAAGCAGCACCCTGGTCCCAACAGCTGATCCCAAAGAGAGAAAAAACGCAGAAAAGCGCAGAGGCCTCTCCAAAATGGCAAAAGGCCAAATCAAACGTCCCGAACTGAACTCCCTTGGCTCCCATAAAAAAACTAAGGAAGAACCCACAAGAGAAATAAAAGAGCCCAAGAGCAAGAACGCCCGAGAGAGAGAGGACAGAAGATTCCAACTCTCCTAAAGATGAAGCATGAGGCTAATGGGATGGAACACTCTCATTGGTTAGCCTGGATGTCAGTCAAGCTCTGCCCCGCCCCTCCCCTCTTCCTCGCTGCCTCACACCTGTGGGCAGAGCACTCAGAGTGTCCTTGGCTCTCAGACCAGAGCAATTGCAAACATCCACTGTGCTGGGCTGTTCTCTCTTGTTCTCAAACTAAATCCAAATAATAACCGTGCCAGCTATGAAAAGGTAAGGTTTCTAACTGCATGAGGAAAATTAACTCATTTTCAGTCAAACCAGCACAGACCTGAAGCTCTCCCATGCCAGACCAACAAAGCTAGAGAAGTAGTAAAGAAATTATTTAATAAAATCATACTGTTTGGCTGTTCCCCTTTTTATAGCAGAAATAATACAAACTATTCTTACTCTTCTAGGGGCAAGATGGGATCAATCTAGTGAAAAGGTAGAAAAAAAGTGTGAATCAAGCAATCTATAAAAAGACAATTAGCTTAAATGTGACAGGAAATTAATGTAAAATGTATAAAAGTATTGCTAATTAATTTACTGAGAATTCACATTACTTAAAGAATAAGAGAGAAAGTAAGCCCTTTTGAAATATTGTATGGGAGACTCTATTCAGTAAACTTGACTGAAAAAATAAATCAAATGCTTATTTTGGGGAACCAAATGCTCACTGAATACATGTTGTCTTTGGGAAAAAGAAACCACCTGTGGCACTGGCTGTGCCTGTGCCTTCCTTCTGAACTGGAGATCCAGTCTGTCCTTGGACCTGAAAGGACAAACCTTGAAAGAGCAGTGGAGGGGCCTCTGTGTGGGACTGTTGGTAACTAACACTGTGAAACATAAAGGAATCGATTCCAGGAAACATCACATTAGATTAAAGAAAAGTAGAGAGACTAGGTAGAAATCAGAAAAGATCACTCCTTTTACACTAAAACTTAGAAAAACATAATGAACTGCACTTGGACTGAAATAGAATGTTATACATAATTTGATTGTATTCAAAGAGGTTTGTTAATATTCATTGTACCATTAATCTTAGCCTATTTTCTTTGTAGAAATTTTTTTAAACATGTATGACAGTTACATAAAACTTTGCCTGTTATACAGTATAGCAGCAAGTTCACTTTTAAATCAGGAGACTCCATGGACCCAAAATGTACATTTTGTAATGATCTGGAAAACCATGCAGATAGCTGAAAAGACCAGTTGTTGAGTTTGCGTGTATTACCTAGAGAATTCAAATAAAGGGGTTCTTACAATAGGAATACCTCTCTTTATTAATGTATCCTGGGAAAACACTTCCTTTGAAGGTTAATCAAGCTCAAAGATTCATAACTGAATTAGAAGAGATTTGGAAGCCTACAACAGTCTTGCATGAGGCACACTGTCTTTTCCTCTGTGAACAGGTTGCCATGCCCAGAGGCAGCAAATTTCCAACAGCAGCTCCATGACCCAGTTCCTCCTCCTGCCATTCACAGACACACGGGAGCTGCAGCTCTTGCACTTCTGGCTCTTCCTGGACATCTACCTGGCTGCCCTCCTGGGCAACGGCCTCATCATCACCACCATAGCCTGGGACCAGCACCTCCACACCCCCATGTACTTCTTCCTCCTAAACCTCTCCCATGTCGACCTGGGCTCCATCTCTACCATTGCCAAATCCATGGCAAATTCCCTCTGGGAGACCAGGGCCATTTCATACTCAGGATGTGCTGCACAGATATTTCTGTTTATCTCTCTTCTTGCAGTAGAGTTTTAATTTCTCATGGTCGTCTCCTCCAACAGCTACGTTGCCATCTGCAAACCCCTGCACTACGGGACCCTCCTGGGCAGCAGAGCTTGTGTCCACCTGGCAGCAGCTGCCTGGGGCAGCTGTTTTTTCTATGCTCTTCTGAACACAGCCAATACATTTTCAATACCACTTTGCCAAAGTAATTCCCCGGACCAGTTCTTCTGTGAAATCCCCCAGATCCTCAAGCTCTCCTACTTATCACATTAATTAAGGTCAAAACGTAGCTGAGCTGTCATAAGCTTAAGATACACTTAAAACTGCCCTAAAGATGGCCCTAATTCGTATGACTTACTAAACTCCACGAAAGCCAGGGCACAAACTGGGATTAGATACCCCACTATGCCTGGCCCTAAATCTTGATGCTCTATACAACCAAAGCATCCACCTAAGAACTACGAGCACAAATGCTTAAAACTCTAAGGACTTGGCAGTGCCCCAAACCCACCTAGAGGAGCCTGTTCTGTAATTGATAACCCACGATACACCCGACCACTTCTTGCCAAAAACAGCCTACATACTGCCGTTGCCAGCTCACCTCTTCTGAGAGTGCCACCGTCAGCACAATCGCCCTAACCCCGCTAACAAGACAGCTCAAGGAATAGCCTATGAAGTGGAAGAAATGGGCTACATTTTCTAGCTTAGAAAATCTCACAAAAGGGGGCATGAAACAGCCCCTAGAAGGCGGATTTAGCAGTAAAGCGGGATAACATATGCCCCCTTTAAGCTGGCTCTGAGGCACGTACATAATGCCCGTCACCCTCCTCACAAGCTCTAAACTATCAATAAATAATACGCCCACTTGCTAAAGATGAGGTAAGTCGTAACAAGGTAAGTGTAGCGGAAGGTGCCCTTAGCACACCAAGACGTAGCTATAATATGAAAGCATTCAGCTTACACCTGAAAGATGCCTGTCACACATCAGGTCGTCTTGAAGCCAACTCTAGCCCAACCCCCCACAACCAGACATGCATAAAAAAATCTACTAAATCTTTAAACTAAAACATTCTTCCAACTCAGTATAGGTGATAGAAAGGTCATTAGGCGCTATAGAGATCCGTACCGTAAGGGAAAGATGAAATAACAGTGAACAAGCCAAGCAATAAACAGCAAAGATAAACCCTTGTACCTCTTGCATCATGATCTAGCCAGAACAACCAAGCAAAGCGGACTTAAGCTTGCCACCCCGAAACCTAAGTGAGCTACTTGTAAGCAGCTATCCCTGAGCGAACCCGTCTCTGTTGCAAAGGAGTGGGATGACTTGCTAGTAGAGGTGAAAAGCCAATCGAGCTGGGTGATAGCTGGTTACCTGTAAAACGAATCTAAGTTCAACCTTGATATCTCCCCCAGGAACCCTCAGCCACCCCAATGAAGATTATCAAGAGTAATTTAAAGGGGGTACAGCTCCTTTAAAAAAGGGTACAACCTCCCCTAGCAGATAATTAACAACCTTGTACATAACAATTGTGGGCCTTTAAGCAGCCACCAACAAAGAGTGCGTCAAAGCTCCGTTTCTACAAAAATCCTAAACCCATATGACTCCCTTCTCACTAACAGGTCAACCTATATCCATAGGAGAGTTAATGCTAAAATGAGTAACTAGGGTAGACCCCCTCTCAAGCGCAAACTTACATCCACGCATTATTAACAGATTACTAATACTCCTACTACAACAAGATTTACATATTTCACTCTCTCTTACCCCGACCCAGGAGTGCCTACTAAAAAGATTAAAATCTGTAAAAGGAACTAGGCAAATCTCAAGGCCCAACTGTTTACCAACAACATAGCCTTCAGCCGAACCAAGTATTGAAGGTGATGCCTGCCCCGTGACTCGCCCCGTTCAACGGCCGCGGTATCCTAACCGTGCGAAGGTAGCGCAATCAATTGTCCCATAAATCGAGACTTATATGAATGGCTAAACGAGGTCTTAACTGTCTCTTACAGATAATCAGTGAAATTGGTCTTCCTGTGCAAAAGCAGGAATGAATACATAAGACGAGAAGACCCTGTGGAACTTAAAAATCAGCAGCCACCTCGTAACAAAACTTAACCCACTATGCTCACCGCTAACAAGATGCTGGATCGCATTTTTCGGTTGGGGCGACCTTGGAGAAAAACAAACCCTCCAAAAACAAGACCACCACCTCTGACTAAGAGCAACACATCAACGTACTAACAGTAACCAGACCCAATATAATTGACCAATGGACCAAGCTACCCCAGGGATAATAGCGCAATCTCCTCCAAGAGCCCATATCGATGAGGAGGTTTACGACCTCGACGTTGGATCAGGACATCCTAATGGTGCAGCCGCTATTAAGGCTCCTTTTTTTTGCTCAGTATGGCAAGCCCCAGGCAACCCTGTGCATAGTCTGCATAAGCAAGTTACCTGACGGAAGTTGCGTTATTAGTGGAAGAAATGCTGAAAGGATCTACAGAAGCATGCTTTTGATTGGCAAAGTGTTTGCCAGTGTCTAGGATGAGGCTGATATTATGTAGGGTTTTTCTTTGCTCGAAGACACAAGAGACTACTCAGTGAAGAGCAACTCCTGCTCATCAGGATTAGCCCAGGTGCTTTGTTTTGCTTTGTGCCTTATGTTCTCGGGACTCACCTCAAGTGTTTTCATCTACAGAAAGTTATTAAAGTGATTTGCTTGCTTGTGAGAGGCACTTATCTCAGCAAGTGCAAATCTCCTCCTCATAGAGTGTGGTGAATCGTGGCTGTGGCGTCTCCTAAACAGACCAGCTGAGGGGTTGTTGGAAGCTCTAAACCAGCCTGCTCAGAGGGAAGTGGGTTAATGTCCTCCTTTTGCCTGGGGAGGGGAAAATAGGTATATTAAAAGTCAGATCTAGTGCAAGCACAGGGCAGTTTTCATTGGAAAAAAGGAAACTTTGCAGTCAGACACAGGAGAGGGTGTAACCCCAAGTTCTGTTCTATTTCTGCAAATTTTTTCCAGCACCTGATCAGCACATCAAGGTGAGTACATATCTGTCATTAGAGATGCTTATTTTTGTAATGATACAAACTGGAGGGAAATCACAAGTTATGTCCCGATGCATTACACTATTGCAAGGACTGACCACACCATCTCAATTTTGGTTAGGAATTAGCAAACTCTGGACATCAGTAAGTGAGAATGTAAATTGGGAATCAGTTTGGCAACAATTTGGTAACAGGATTTGTAAAGTTCACACTGTTCTTCTGCTTCTGTTCCCACTGCAGGGGCAAAAATGTCCTTGTTGTCAATAACACTCAATAAATGGCATGTGATAGAAAAATAACAAACAGCATGAGCAGCCGCCCATGTTCTAAGTTTGGAGATTCATCTGCCTGGGGACTTTTAGGACAGTGGAACTGGCTGCTGAATAGGCTGGGTAGGTTATGACTTTGTTTCCAGGGAGAATTAAGCTAAGTCTAATTAGAGTCACTTAAATCCAGAAGGTGAGGGCACAGGTTCACGGTGAGACCAAAGGATGTGAAGACCCTTTGCAGCAGAGGATCTGCCCATGGGCATGTCTTTACTCCTCTGCAGTTAATGAAGCTCTTCCAACACAGCACCACCTTGCATTACCCCAAGTGCTTGAATTAGGGATAATTACCATGTCTGAGCTGTCAGGCAGCCATTTGCCAGCCCACAGAACCTGGTGCCTGAGCCCAGAGGCTATGCCTATGCTTTCACACCTATGCTTTCCATAGCAGGTGCCCTGGGGTTTAGCTGGCACCTGCTCCCCCACCTGTTTTCCTACCTGCACATCTAGGAGGTGAGAGAGGCCACATGCCAAACACATGGAGCCGGCACCAAACTGTTGAGATTCTTTAATGGAATAGACGTAGGCTGGCAGGTTCCTGCACCCATGGCAGCACTTTCGCAGAGCAATTCATGACCATCATGTAGTAGAGGATTGTTTTTCATAGTTTCTTTTAGTAACTTTAAAGGAAAAGAGAAGAAGTTCCTTTGTATCTGAATAACCTCCTCAGTAACCTCCTCATGCCGCCGCCATTCCCAGGTGGTTTCAGCCATGCCCAGTGCATGACCACCAAGAGCAGGGACAGCCCCCTGGGCCTCGTGGGCACAAGGACAGCCTCAGGGCCAGCAGCACCCCGAAGTCCTTCCTCCAAGGAGTGCTGGGTGGATGGGCTGTGGGTGGGGTGGGACACAGGGGGCCCATGTCACCTCCGTGTCACAATGCGACCACTGGGCAATGCTGAGGTCACAATGGCCCGGAGCAGTATAAAAGGGAGCAGCGTCCCGTGTCTGTTGCCAGAGCTGGCCTGGAGGCAGCCTAGGAGGCCAGCAACACCCCAAAGTCCTTCCTCCAAGGAGTGCTGGGTGCATGGGCAGCAGACGCGGTGGGACGCTGGGGGCCCATTTCACCTCCGTGTCACAATGCGACCACTGGGCAATGCTGAGGTCACAATGGCCCGGGGCAGTATAAAAGGGAGCAGCCTCCCCTGTCTGCTGCCAGAGCTGGCCTGGAGGCAGCCTGAAGACATTGGAGAGGAAGCTGTTGAGGAGCTGGTGGAATCCCTTGACAAGGGCTGAAGGAGGAAGACGTGGATGAGGCAGCTGGAGTTTCTCCGCTGCAAGGCCATCTCCCAGCAGGGCCACGTTCCAAGTTCATCTAATGGATGAACATTGTTTTCAGCTGGATAGCAGTAGCAAAACGAAGGGAATGCCTTCTTGAGGAGCACTGCAGAGCTCATCGTCCTCATGGACTGGGGAACTAGGGTGAGAAGCTGTAGGAAGTGGAATGCAGAGTGGTTTGAAGGGGGCTCGGTGCTCTGACGGGCAGCAGAAGGTCCATGCGTCCTTGGCACAAGGTGATGGAAAGAATGGCTAAGCTGGGCAAGGTTGCAAGTGTTTGTGAGGAATTTCCTGAGCATGTAGTGCTAGTGAAAGGAGGGTGAAGGAAAAGAGGGAGATAGAAGAGGGAGAGGGAGAGGGAAGAGGTGAAGAAAGAGGAGAAGAGGAGAAGAGGAAAAGAGGAGAGGAGAGGAGAGGAGAGGAGAAGAGAAGAGAAGAGAAGAGAAGAGAAGAGAAGAGAAGAGAAGAGAAGAGAAGAGAAGAGAAGAGAAGAGAAGAGAAGAGAAGAGGAGAATAGAGAAGAGAAGAGGAGAGGAGAATAGAGGAGAGAAGAGAGAGAAGAGAAAAAGAGAAGAGGAGAGAAGAGAAGAGAAGAGAAGAGAAGAGAAGAGAGAGAAGAGAAGAGAGAGAAGAGGAGAGAAAGAAGAGGAGAGAGAGAGAGAGAAGAGAAGAGAAGAGAAGAGATGAGAAGAGATGAGAAGAGGAGAGAAAGAAGAGGAGAGAAAGAAGAGGAGAGAGAGAAGAGGAGAGAGAGGAGAAGAGAAGAGAAGAGAAGAGAAGAGAAGAGAAGAGAAGAGAAGAGAAGAGAAGAGAAGAGAAGAGAGAAGAGGAGAGAAAGAAGAAGAGAGAGAGAGAAGAGAAGAGAAGAGAAGAGAAGAGAAGAGAAGAGAAGAGAAGAGAAGAGAAGAGGAGAGGAGAGGAGAGAAAGAAGAGGAGAGGAGAGGAGAGAAAGAAGAGGAGAGGAGAGGAGAGGAGAGGAGAGGAGAGGAGAGGAGAGGAGAGGAGAGGAGAGAAGAAGAGAAGAGAAGAGAAGAGAAGAGAAGAGAAGAGAAGAGAAGAGAAGAGAAGAGAAGAGAAGAGAAGAGAAGAGGAGAGGAGAATAGAGAAGAGAAGAGGAGAGGAGAATAGAGGAGAGAAGAGAGAGAAGAGAAAAAGAGAAGAGGAGAGAAGAGAAGAGAAGAGAGAGAAGAGAAGAGAGAGAAGAGGAGAGAAAGAAGAGGAGAGAGAGAGAGAGAAGAGAAGAGAAGAGATGAGAAGAGATGAGAAGAGGAGAGAAAGAAGAGGAGAGAAAGAAGAGGAGAGAGAGAAGAGGAGAGAGAGGAGAAGAGAAGAGAAGAGAAGAGAAGAGAAGAGAAGAGAAGAGAAGAGAAGAGAAGAGAAGAGAGAAGAGGAGAGAAAGAAGAAGAGAGAGAGAGAAGAGAAGAGAAGAGAAGAGAAGAGAAGAGAAGAGAAGAGAAGAGAAGAGGAAGAAGAGGAGAGTCCCTTTATCATCCTATCATTCTATCATTCTGTTATTCTGTGGTCTTCTGGGAGGCATGACCAGCCTGTGGGCCGAGGAGCCAGGTCTTGCTCAAATGCTCAGGGAACAGCCGATCGCCAGTGTTGGGGTCAGGAAGGAATTTTCCCCCGGGGCAGACTGACCCTAGTCCCCGGGGTTTTTTTGCCTTCCTCTGCAGCATTGAGCATGACCACCTGTCAGAGCTCCTCTGGGCCCTTTTGGCTCAGGTCATGCCCACTGCTCTTGCCCTCCAAGGCACCACTCGTGCCCTGGCTTTCTCGGGTTCTTTCTCCCAGCAGCAGGAGCCAGCTCTCTTCCTTCTCCTTCTTCTATTAAAATTTGTAATTTTAATAACATAAATATAAATATAAATAAAAAAATAAAATAAAACTCTGTTTCCAGTTCTATCCTTTGTGTATGTGTCCCTGAAATTGTTTTTGGATCTAAAACCTCTCTGGCATTTCAGTTGAACAGTCACATCTTTATTGGACTCCTTGTGAGTGTACAGAATAGAGCAGCACAGCACAGCACGGCATCATTGTGCTCAGTAGTTGTGCCTGGAGCATGATGAGCTCTGCCCCAGGCCTGAGGACTCCATCCAGGAGAGCCGCTCTCTGCAGGGCAGGGCCCAGGCCCGTCCAGGAGATGGGGCAGAGACAGGCACACACACCTACAACATGGCTCAGGCAGGCACCAGAGGTCCCAGGCTGAGCTGAGACACGTCCCCTGGGCCCCTGCAGGAGATGGTCCCCAGGGAGGCCGGTCCCAGCCACTGAGGCCTTTGAGCACCCCCAAGACCCTGTAGACACAGATGGCTGGCAGCTTTGGAGACTGAGTCTTGGGCCAGATGGACCTTCTCTCTGATCAGGACTTTTGTTCTCAGATTCTTTGGTTTAGGTATGTTTTTTCCAAAGCAAAGATCTCAGGCATTACTAAAAAGGAGAACAAGGAGAAAAAGAAATCCATGTCACACACCACACACTATCCCATGTGTGTATGAGTTTTGACGCAAATGTCCAAAATGGCAGTAGCTTCCTTACTCTTTCAGTACTCAAAAGAGTATCTCTTGAAGGCTTTCAATAAGTTCTGAACCTCTTCCCACCAATCAAGGTAGGCAAATAACTCTGAGAAAGGTGCAAGTCACACATGAGGTGTGGAAGGTTTACCCTGTGGCTGAAGTGCATTTTGCATCCCCCGTACAGATGGCCAGCTGTGGATCTTGGTTTGGGTAGAAAAGGAAACATGACTGCAATAGCAGCAATGGACTATTTTTGCTCATTTGGGAAGAGTCATCATTTGCCTGGCTGTGCTTTGGGAATGGATCCAAATGTTGTAGGTCTGAACGTGATTGACCTTTCCAGCACACCAGTGCCACCTCCGCTCACTTGTTTTTCAAAGCGAGTCTTATTTCCATGGCGGTCTATTGGCACTGTCCAGCCCAGCCTATGGCTCTGGTCACACTTGGGATTTTCTCCATGCTGCAGTGGTTGAAACCATCCTGTTATCCCCCCAGAAAAGGCTTTGTGACCCTGGTCCTCCTCGCTGTGGGGCCTCATGGACATCAGCTCTGGTGCAGAGAGGGGACAGCTACGAGGGTTCTTCTCTTGGTTGCAGCGCTGGTTGCTGCCATGACTGGAGAGAAGAGCAGGAGGTTTGTCCTGGAGAGCCAAATGGCAGAGAAGGCATCAGGGACAGCCAGCAGCTGTGCCCAGAACGTGGCCACCAAGGGCAGGGACAGCGCCCTGGAACTCCTGGGCAGCGGGACTGCCTTGGGGCCAGCACCTCAAAGCCTTCCTGCAAAGGGTGCTGGGTGGGGCTGTGGTGGGGGAGCTTTGCAGCTTCCCCCTGCTAGGGAAAGGAGGAGAAAGGAAAGAAGGGAAGTGAGGTATACTTCAGTTGTAAGGGACCTACAATGACCATCTAGTCCCACTGCATGACCAATTCAAGGCTGATCTAAAGTTAAAACATGGTAGTAAGTGCATTGTCCAAATGCCTCTTGAATGCTGAGGCTTGGGGCATCAACCAGCTGTCACAGAATCACAGAATGGTTGGGCTTGAAAGGGACCTCTGGAGATCATCTAGCCCAACCCATCTGCTAAAGCAGGTTCACCCAGAGCAGATTGCACAGGAAGGTGTCCAGGCGGGCTTTGAATGTCTCCAGAGAAGGAGACTCCACAACCTCTCTGGACAGCCTGTTCCAGTGCTCAGGCACCCTCACAGTAAAGAAGTTTTTCCTAATATTCAGATGGGACCTCCTATGCTGTGCCCGTTGCCCCTCATCCTATCGTTCAGAAGTCTGTTCCAGTATTTGACCACACTCTCAGTAGAGGGTCAAGTTTGAACTTCCTCTGACCCAGGTTTGCAGCATTCACACATGTCCTGTCACTGGATACCAGGGACAAGAGATCAGCACTTCCCTATACACTTCCCTCCTCAGGAAATTTGAGAGGGCAATGAGGTTGCTCATCAGCTTCCTTCTCTCCAAACTAGAGAAATCCAGATTCCTCAGCCACTCCTCAGAGGACATGCCTTCCCGTCGTTCACCAGCTTTGTTGCTCTCTGGACACATTTGAGTACTTCAACATCCTTGTCAAATTGTGAGGCCCAGAACTGCACACAGCACTCAAGGTGAGGCCACACCAACTCTGACTACAGCAGGATAATCACCTCCTTTGAGCGGTTGGTTCTGCTCTGTTTGATGTATCCCAGGTTGGGATTTGCACTCTTGGCTGCCAGGGCACACACTGCTGACTCTTGTTGAGCCTCCTGTCAACCAGCGCCCCAAGGCTCCTTTCTGCAGGGCTGCTCTCCAGCCAATCCTCTCCCCATTTGTACTTGTGCTTGGCATTACTTTATCCTAGCTGCAGAATCCAGCATGTGGACTTGTTAGATTTTATGCCATAGATCATTGCCTAATGCTCCAATCTATCTAGATCATTCTGCAAGGCTCCTTGTCCCTCAGGATAGTCATCAGCACCTCCGAGGATGGTATTATCAGAAAATTTGCTAATGGTGCATTAAATTCCTGCATCCAGATTATTGATCAAAATATTGGACAGACCTGGCCCTAGGACTGAGTCCTGAGGAACATCCCTGGTAGCTTCCCTGAAGAATTTTTTCCTCATATCCAATCTAAACCTCTCTGTGTGCATCTTGAGGCCATTTCCTCTTGTCCTATCACTTGCTACTTGAGACAAGAGACCAAAAACCACCATGATAAAACCTCCTTTCAGGCAGCTGTAGAGAGTAATAAGGTCTCCCCTCAGCCTCCTGTTCTCAAGGCTGAACAGCCCCAGCTCCCTCAACCGTTCCTCATAGGACTGGTGCTCCAGACCCTTCACCAGCCTTGTCACCCTCCTCTGAACTCTCTCCAGCACCTCAGTGTCTTCCTTGCCATGAGGGGCTTGAAATGGACCCCAGGATTCAAGGTGCAGCCTCAACAGTGCCCAGTACAAAGGGATGATCACTTCTCTAGTCCTGCTAAAGCTCTGATTGAATTAAGACTTGAACACCTTGGTGTGACTCAGTTTGTGACAGGTTGGACTGCAGACTCCTGAGGTCCCTTCAACCTCAGTTCTCTTATCATCCCATTGTGTTGTTGGGCTCTGTTTCAGACTGGAGCAGAGCAGGCGATGATGGGGCAGGATCCACCTGTGCTGTAGGTGACCATCTAAACCAACATCTCAGCCAGTGAACCAGCCAACACCTCAGTGTGACTCTCTCTGGGCAAAGTGTGAGGAGTCCTGGGCAGGGAAGGTTCAGAGGGCATGGGGCGCTGTGCAAGACACAAAATGATCTTGGCTTCATGCCTGTAGGGCCATCAGAAGTCAGTTAATGAAAGAGTATTCAAGAACTGGGGATGGATTTAGGACACATATGTCTTCAGCTCCAGGGACACAAAGAGCTGGTGCCAGTGTAGATGCCCCAGGAACCTCTGCCCAGGCTCCACCTGCACTGCAAGGTGCTCTGGTCTCCCCAGGTCCTGTGTGATAGATGCCAATCCCAGGCCAGCACCCCAGGTACAATGGGGCCCCTAAAATGGCACTGGCTGTTTATGATGAGACAGCTGGTGACTGATGTCTGCCTGGAAGTGTACTAAGGATAGGAGAAGAAATACTGGTCCTCCCCTGTACCTCTATTACCAACACTCTATTATTTCATCTCCCTCGTCATTCAGGAGTTTCCACCTCTTCTGATTAAATGTCCCTGTCCAAGGACAACTTTCCAGCACTGTGTGGACATTTGCCCTTCCCAGTGCTCTCAGGTTTCTCCTCCACTTGCTCTTTGGTCATTCAGTGGCCTCTCAACTGTCTGGTTTCTGCTTTGAGCTTCAGGGAGTTACAAACTTGCCCCATTCTTCGGAGCTCTAATTAACATGGCAGTCAACACGTTCATTGTGTTTATTTCTATCCTCTCCTATCTCTCTGTCTAAACCAGTTCTTGAGTGGATGTCCCTTGTAGATGCTGGACCTCATCAGATCCAGCTTACACACACAGGTGAGGAAAGTGTTTTGCTGTTTATTAAACTGTGCAGTGTTCACTTAGGAGAGCAGGTGGAGCTGGTGCACAGGAGCTGCAGCATCTCCTGCAGAGCTCAGTGGAGAAGTCTGATGGAGGAAAAGTGATGCAATCTCTGGTGGCCAATGAGGAAACTGGGAGACTGGGGGTGGGCGGTGAGGGGCGAGGATGTCCATATAGTGCCCAGCCTCAAGGGACTGTTCTCCTGTCTGTCCAGATGTCTTCAGGAGACCCTCGGGATCAATATCCAGTGTAGAATGCTGCTGTCACTTCTTCTATACACTGGAAAATAACAGAAAGCACCCTTGAAAGAAAAAAACCCTCCTTTATGAAATCTTCTTTGAAATCTTCATCAGTAAGTGTCCCATTGAAACCTCTCCAGTTAGTTCTACAAGTCTTGAAGATTTGAAGAATATTAGGGAAAGAAACATTGCTCATTAGGGCCTTCTGTGTTTTAATGAGCCTCATGGCGTATTTGGTGCTGAGTCCATGAACCTCAGATACCAAGGACAGACTGAAGAATCTGCTCAAGAAGTCCAAGTCAGAAGCAAACTCCAAAGTACCTTGAAGCGTTAATGGGCCCCACTGGTTTGTTTGATGAAGGACAATGGACAAGCCTTGAGCCCCTGCCCCTGGGAAGGGAGATCCTGTCCCTCATGTGTGGCTCAGGGCTCTTCCTGGGGATGTGGGGAGTGTGATGCCAAGTGAAGGACAACGGTGTCATACCTCCCCGTCTCCCTGAGAGGGTGCAAGGAGGCAAAGAAGCCCCATGGCCATGATGACTGTGCCTTTTCTTAGGCCTCACTGGCAGAGGCAGCAGCCATAGCCAAGGGGACAAAGACCTTGGCTCTTTCAGGGACATTCAGTCTTGCCAGTGCCCTTGGCCATCTCCACCACAGTCCATCCTGCACTGTCCCAGGCCTGTGGCTGTTTCCCCACAGGCTGCAGACACCCCATGCTCTTCCCCACCTTGTTCTCAGCCCAGTGTGTCCCCACCTGTGCTGCTGTCTCTCCATCCTCACCAGCTGTTGCTTGAAACACAAAGCCATGGCTGATCCAGAGTGCTTCTGAATGACCACAGCACTGTGCTCAGAATGACATTTCTTGATCCTGAGCTCCACTCTGGACCTCCAGAGCTGCAGTTTCTGATGATTTTCCTTTCTCTTGCTGTTCCCTCTACCAAAAATAGTAACATAAAATAAAATAAAAGGCATCCTCTTGGAAAGCGATTTTCAAGATTTCTGAAGCTACTACTGCCCTTTCTTGTCATGGTTTTACCACAGCCACCAACTAGGTCCTTGATGCTGCTCACATCCTGCTTCCCGTCCCCAGGTGGGATAAGGGAGAGAACTGAAAGGGAAGGGAGAAACTTGTGGGTTTAGACAAAAAATTAATAAGACAATAAAAATAATACACTACTACTAATAATATACTTATACTAAGTTATACATAAAGTAAAATATATGACACTAAGTGCAATCCCCCACAGAACCCCCCTTGTGCTGAAGAGGCAGTCCAAAAGAAGAGAGCACCCTGGTCCTGAACAGCTGATCCCAGCAAGAGAAAGTACAAGTGCAAAAGGCAGAGAGGCCAAAGGGCCAATTGAAAAACCGCAAAACATCATAAAACTGAACTAACACTGAACTCCCAGTAGAATGGAACTTCCAAACAGAGCTAACCAATGGAGCCGGAAAACCAAAACTAATGGGCTGGAAAAGGCACCTCCAGCTTTATACTGAGCATGACGCTAATGGCAGAGAATAGCTCGTTGATTGACCTGTATGTTAATCATGTGCTGTCCTGTCTATGCCTCCTCTTACCAGTTTGCATCTGCAGCTGGACTACAGAGAAGCCCTTGGTTTCACTGGCAATAGTCCAGGTAAATTAAATAGAAATAGGTAAATGAAATTAAGAAAATATACTCAGTGCAATGTCTCATGTAACTCCAGTCACATGGAGCAGCCAGTCCTGCAGAAGAGAGCACCTTGGTCCTGAACAGCCCATCCCAGAAGGAGAGAGCAAAAGGGCAACAGACAGAAAGGCCCAAAGGCCAACGGCAAAATGGCAGAACGGCAAAAGGCAGAAGTGACATTGAACTCCTGACAGAATGAAACTTCTGAATGGAACTCACCAAACCAGCTGGAAAACCCAAAGTAACGGATGTAACAAGCCCTAAAAGCCGGCTCCAGCTTTAGACTGAGCATGACACTAATCATAGGGAATATTTAATTGATCAGCCTGCACATCAATCCAGGTGCTGTCCTGTCTGTGTCCCCTCCTGCCAATCTGCATCCGCAGCTGGATGGCCAAAGAAGTCCTTGGTTTCCTTGACAACAGCCAAGATCTCAGGGAGTTCTGACATTCCTTTCATAGCAAATGGCAAACACTAAAGCTGCTAAAAGACAAAATGAACTCTATCCTAGGGAAGAAACAGTGTTATCTCATTATTCTCATAGTAAATCTAAACAAAAGACTGTACTGGCTGTGAAGGAGAGAGGTTCAAAATGCATGAAGAAAATTAACTCAATTTCAGCAAAACCAGCACGTTTCCTCAGGCTCCCCTTCACCAGGCTAAAGAAGTTTGGGACTCTCAACATCTCCACACATGACCCAGACTTTCTCTGGCCACACGACAGCTCCTCCCATTCCTCCAGAATGGGGAACCTCACACTGGGACACATGGCTCCAGATGTGACCACACCAGTGCTGAGTCAAGATGGACAATAAGTGCCCTTGTCTGGGTGGCCACGCTCCTCCCAGTGCAGCCCAATGTGCTCATGGTCATATTCCTGTTTAGCACCACTGAGAACTCGCTGAACATCCAGGCTCAGAGGGTTGTGAGCAGTGGCACAAAGCCCAGCAGGAGGTACCATGAGGAGCACTGAAGGACACCATATCCCCACCGAACATCTCCTCCCCTCTTGGGTCCCTGGAACCACCTCAGTGCCAAGGGGGAGAGCACGGCCTGTATGGGGTGGAGGAGATGGGGTCTGGAATGAGGGTCCAGGGGCAGTTGCTCCTGGTTGTTCATGCAGTAATAAGCTGGGCTGGATATTTGGAGAGAGGAACTCTTCCTAAGGGCCTCCAATGGGCTTGGGGATTTTCTAGATGCATTCAAGGACCTTTACATCCTTGTTGTAAAAACATGTGGGGCCCAGAACTGCACACAGAACTCAAGGTGAGGCCGCACTAATGCTGAATACAGCAGCATAGTCACCTCTTTTGACCACATGGCCATGCTGTGTTTGATGCACCCCAGGATGTCGTTTAACGTCTTGACTGCTGGGGGACAGTGTTGGCTCCTATTGACCCTGTGGCCAACCATCATGCCAGATCCCTTTCTGCAGGGCTGCTCTCCAGCCGCTCTCTCCCAATCTACACTTGCACTCAGTGTTACTCTATCCCAGGTGAACATCCAACTCTTGGACTTGTTCAATTTCATGCCAAGTGTTGGGTCCTGCACTTGGGTCACAACAACCCCAGGCAGCACTACGGGCTCAGGGAAGAGCGGCTGGAAATCTGCCCAATGGAAAAGGCCCTGGGGGTGTTGATGGACAGTGACTGAACATGAGCCAGCGTGTGCCCGGGTGGCCAAGAAGGCCACCAGCATCCCAGCATGTGTCAGGAATAGTGTGGCCAGCAGGACCAGGCAAGTGATCATCCCTCTGTTCTTGGCACTGGTGATGATGCACCTCAAATCCTGTGTTCAGCTTTGGGCCCCTCACTACAAGAAAGACCTTGAGGTGCTGGGGTGAGTTCAGAGAAGGGCAACAAAGCTGGGGAGGGGTCTGGACAACAAGTCAGATGGGGAGCAGTGGAGGTAACTGGGGCTGTTTAGCCTGGAGAAAAGAAGGCTGAGGGGAGACCTTATTGCTATCTACAGCTACCTGAAAGGAGGTTGGAACATGGAGGGTGTTGGTCTGTTCTCCCATATGGCAATTGGAGAGGAAAGAGCCTGAAGTGGCACTTGGGAAGGTTCAGTTTGGATATTAGGAAAAATTTCTTCTTGGAAGAGTTTGTGAGGCATTGGAACAGGCTGCCCAAGGAGTGTTTGAGTCACCATCCCTGGAGGTCTTTAAAATACATATAGATGAGGTTCTTAGGAATATGGTTTAGTGCCAGAGTTGGGTTAATGGTTGGACACAGTGATCTTGAAGGTCTCCTTCAACCTAAATGATTCTGTGATCTCATTGGGATGAGAAACATGGTGAGGCAGCTCTCCCAGATGGAGTACTGATATGGATGGATGGATGGATGGATGGATGGATGGATGGAGAGATGGATTAGGACAGAGAGGAGGATCAGCCTATCAGCCTAAGGGCTGGGGCCAGCCATGGCATGATGGAAGCAAGGCCAGCCCCCCTTTGTCCCCTGCTCTGGTTTCCAAGAGAGCCCTTACACCCATTGGTGGCAGCCCTCCTGTGCCAGCCCCTCTCACCAGCACACGACTCCTGGCCAGGAGCTCTTCATGCTGCTCCTGCTACCGCAGTGACGGAGCAGCCTGCCCTGAGCTGGGGAATGCAGAAATAGGGTTCTGTGGGTCATTCAATCTCCTGTTGAAGCACAGAGCACAGGGAGCAGGCTGTAGTGCCTGGAAACCACAGCGAGACAGTCCAAGGCAGATCACTGAAGGTCCTTCACCATCTCCAGGAACACTGGGCACCCACAGATGGACACTCAAACCAGCACCATGACGTAACATGGTGCCCCATGTTGTGGAGGGGTTTTGATAGATAAAGATCTGTTGCTGAATTAGTCAGGCTCAAAGGAATCTCAAGGCCGCTTCGAGAAGCTGAGAACAGAATCTGCTGTGAGAAAGAGGGGCGTTCCACACTCAGCGGGGTCCTGGCGTGGCGTGAATCATCGGACGTATTATCAGTGAGACTCCAGTGCACGGACAGCCCACGATACTCATTTAGCGAATCCACGTTTGGAGCGTGGATGTGTGATTAGAATATAGTTACGTATATAAGGAGACTTGTTTCTGTAATAAATGGCTTAGCCTGATTCACATTGAATCGACTTGCTTTGCTGAGTCCTTATCTCATTCCAACACAAAGTCCTGGATTAGACTCCACAGCCAACCAGAGCTGGATTCAGTCTGTCACTGGCCTCAGTTCGCAGGGACGACTCGCAAGGTCCTCTCCTAATGTCGGCCATAAGCAGAAGGGAAAAAAAGCAAAGGCAAAAAGGTAAAAGGGACGAGATCCTCATGATCTCCCACTTTTATATGAAGTATTCACGTGAATGGAATGTTATACACAGTTGGTCAGTTTCTTGGTCACCCGTTTCTCATTGCCCCTCTCGCGAGATGTCCATTCATGCTTATCAATAAGTTTGCATTCCATTGCTAGGTTTACCAAAACATGTGTCTGGTTCTCCAGGAAAATGCAGTTAATATGAAGGCTTTAGCTGACAGGCAAAATTCACTGAAAGAGAAACTTGTTTTTAACAAAACCAGGACACTCGAGAAAAAAGACCAGAAGGATGGGTATTAAGTCACTTAATAATAGAGCAGATATGCATATCAAGGGATGATGGTAAACGAGATTTTACGGAATATGTTGGACAAACCCCTTGTAAGTTAGTGTTGCGGGCAAATCCATCAAATACTTCTATTCCTCCCACTTGGTGGCCAGGTCCACCTAATGGATATTGGTCTCGAAATTGTAGCCTGGGAAATTAAACGATATGCTGGAAGAATCAAAGCAAAGCAAACCCCTTTGAGGAAATTGGGGATTTAAGGAGATATTGGCAGAATCCTGGCTCTACCGATATAAATGAACCACGGAAAGCCCCTGATGGATTATTTTGGCTATGTGGGAATAGAGCTTATAATGAGTTAATGCCTAGGTGGAGAGGGTTCTGTACAATAGGGAGAATTCAAGCAGCATTTTTCCTTTTACCAAAGGAAAAAGGGAGTCATCTGGGGAAACCTCTGTACGAAACTTTAAACAGAGAGAAGAGGGGTTTAATAAATGTCCCATAGGAGGAACGCAAACTTGGAAAGATGATGAATGGCCTGCAAAAAGGATAATTGAATACTATGATCCAGCCACCTGGGCCCAAGATGGAAGCTGGGGATACCGTACCCCAATATATATGCTAAACCGAATTATCTGGTTGCAAGCAGTGGTTGAAATAATAAGCAACCGGACAGCTGAGGCACTGAATCTTATAGCAAGACAATTCTCTCAGACCGGGGCTGCAGTGTACCAAAATCGGGTAGCCTTAGGTTATCTTTTAGCTGAAGAAGGGGGTGTCTGTGGGAAATGGAATACTTCTGAGTGTTGTTTGGAAATAGATGATAATGGGGAAGCTATAATGAAAATAGCAGAGGAGATAAAACGAGTTGCACATGTACCAGTACAGAAATGGAATTCTATACTTAGTAGCCATTGGTGGGATAACTTCTTTGGGGGAGCCTGGTGGAAGAAAATAGGGTTCATGATATTATGCGCATTTCTGGGTTTACTGTTTGTAGCATGTATGATCCCGTGCTTTATTCGGTTAATACATTCAGTAGTCCAAGGCATGCAAATCTCAGCCATGCCTATAGATCCTGAAATGGCAACAGAAGGAACGGGGCATAAATTGATGATTTTAAAAGATAACACCAAACTGGACCTAGCCGCCGCCAGGCAGGGGCTGGCTAACCTTGAGGCCAAAGCACGAATCAATAGGATAAAAAGAAAAAGGGGCAATTGTGAAAAATGCAGTTGTGATTCGTGCTAAGATGTTTAATGTTTACAGGTATAAACAAATGAGGCACGGACTCTGAACTTGGAAAAGTGAAAGGTGGTTAAGTTCTATGTCAAAAGTTATGAAACTTGTTTAGGAAGTTATATTGATAGAGGGAACTAACATTTTAAGGGTTAAGCAACTATATAATAAGGGCCTCCTAACAAGCTAACATTTTAAACCACATAATTAATATCTAGTTTAGAGCTGTATGTAACTAATTGCGCTAAAAAAACAGCAGGACTTCATAAAATGCCGAGATAAGTTTTACAGCACCAGCTGCAACCTGCAAGCCAAGATTTACAGCAAAAAGGGGGTGCCAGTCTGGTTTCAGTCGGTTTGGTAGCTTGGGTTCCAGCCAGTTCCTCCTAATGAGCCAAAGGTAAAAAGTCCACTGTGACAAAGCTGAAGGAGCTTCATCCAAAGACCCCTAAAGACCCTTCCTCAAATTCACCAAGGGAAATTGCGCGGGTGCAACAGGGGAGGGTGAAGGAGGGGAATATGTAAATGGTTATCTGAGACTCATTTTAATTAAAAGCGGGAAAGGTTATGAATATGTATAGGCGTCTCTGGGGTCATTATGAATATGTAATACCATACTGTATTTAAGTACACTTGTTATTGTTAAAAGTGTGCGTGTTGGGCGGAGCGAATGCCCCGCGCACCCAGTGCTGTTTTGCTTATGCTCTAATGAACACGTGTTTAAGGAATACAAGGAATTGGATTAAACGTTGTTTATCCATAGAAAAAGCGTAAGTTACTTATTTCACCCCCAGCCCTTCTGCCTCCTGGTGTCGCCCCGTGGGGCAGCAAGAGGGACGACCCTTCCCCTTGGGAGGCTGCAAGCACGGTGTCTGTCTGTGATTGGGGGGGCACCCCTGAGGGTGATGGGTGATGCTCTCCCTGGAGACACCCCAATTAATGATAAGGGGGGACACTACTGGGGTAGCAGGGGGCAGTGGGGGACATGCCCGGGGGGCATTTTTGACCCGCTGTCCCAGAGGACACACACAAGAAGATGCCTCGGCGGGTAGTCCCGTTTTATACTCATGTCAGATCTGCTGTGGGTGTTCTAGAAGCTTCTCTGCTCCCCCACTCAGGCTGTGGGCGCCCAGAAGCTTCCCGACTCTCTGGCACCTCTTCCCCTCTCCCGACCGACCCACAGACGGTGAAACAAAGGAGCTGTTCACCTGCCCCATAGCAGGAGAGGCGGGAGGTGCTGGGGAAGAGGGGGGGGTGTGCATGGACCTTCCACACTGAAAGATCGGGGGGAAGGGAGAGAGAGGTGGGTGTGCAACTGCCACAGCTGCCCAGGACACCCCAGGCTTCCCCTGTCCCCGGGGCTCACCTTGCAACCCCAAGTCTCCCAGGAAACACGTCGGCTCCTCAGTGCAGCTCACGGTTCGCTTCATCTCCCCAGGGCTCTCCACTCTTCACCAGGACTCATCTTGGCTCCCCAAGGTTCCACAGCTCTCCCAAGGATTTGGACTCTGCTCCCCAGGGTACCCCAGTCCTGCCCAGGACTTCCCTTGGATCCTCAGGGCTCAGCTTGGTTCCCCAAGGCTCCCAAGTACTCCCCAGGGTTCCCCTCAGCTCCACAGGCTCCCCACTCCTCCCAACAGCTCCCCTCAGCACTCCAGGGCTCCTCAGTCCTGCCTCGGGCTCGCTTTGGCTCCCCAGTTCTTCCCAGGGCTCCCCAGCTGTCCCTGGGCTTTGCCTCAGCTCCCCAGTGATCCCCATTCCGTCCCAGGGCTCACCTCATTTCCCCAGCACTCCCCACTCCTCGCCAGGGCTCTCTACAGCTCCCCTGCTCTCCCCAGGTCTGCCCATGGCTCACGCAGCTTCTCCAGGGCTGTCCAGTCCTCCCAGGGCTCACTTTGGTTCCCCAGCGCTCCCCAGTCCTCCCCAGGCACACAAGTGTTGCCGGAGCAGGACACTCTGCACCCCCTGAACCTCACCCAGGCTGCAGCGCTGGAAAGCGCTGCATGGAATGTCCGTGCACCAAGAGCGGTGCTGACAGTGATGCCCAGATCTGCGGTGGCCGTGGCTGGAGCCACAGCAGCTCTGGGCACCAGCCCCAGGGAGGTGACGGCCGTGTCACAGTGGGCAGCGCTGGCTGTGTCACCGTGATGTCACTGTGGGCCTGTGACACGGGCGCCCTGGCCAGTATAAAGGGGGCTGCTCCCGGAGCTGGGGGAGCATTTGGAGGAGAACCTCCATGGTGCTGGGCAGGACTTTGCAGAGTGCTCAGCAGAAATCCACGGCGCGTGGCCAGAGCTGCGCAGCAATGGTGCTGGCCCCAGGACACCCGGCTGCCGGCCGCCCTGGCCCTGGCTCAGCTCCCAGTGCCCTGGGACGGACTGGAGGGGCCTGTTCCCACCACGGCTCCTGCAATGTGTCCCGCTTGCTTTGCAGAGGGCGCAGTGGGCAGAGCTCAGGGAAGCTGTTCGGGAGCAGGTGGAGGTCAAGAAGGTACTGGGGACAGGAAGGATGGGGACTCAACACGTTTGTGGGGGCACGGCCTCTTAACAGGGCCCTTTGCTTGTGCAACTGCTGAAAAAGAAGCTCCAGCACCTCCGGGAGAGATGGGAACGAGTCCAAGAGCCAACAGCTCTGTGAGTGGCCACAGAGCCCTGACTGAATGTTGGGGTGGTAGGGTGGGGGTGCTGAGCAGCTTGGGGCAAACGTCTGCTGCTTGCAGACACCTTTGTGGCTCCTGGCCGCTCCTCCAGCCTGCTCTGGAGAGCCTTTGTCTTCTGCCAAGTGCTCAAAACACCTCTGAGCAACTGGGGAGTCCCGGCAGCAGCTCCGCACAACTCTGAGCAGCTCCCAGGCTGTGCTGTGTGCTCCCCGAGCTGGGGCCGGAGGGGTGGGCTGGGTCTGTGCAGCGCTGGGATGCCGGGGGTGCCTGGTGCCAGCCCCAGCACAGGCTGGGCAGTACCCTGGCTCCCTGTTGGCCAAGCAGGGGGTCGTCATACTGGCCGAGGTCTCTTCTCACAGCCCAGAACCCCGTGGTGTCCGTAGCAGAGGGAAGATGGCGCAGGGAAACGATGCAGAGCAGGCGCTGCTACAAGAGCTGGTGGCCGTGCGGCTGGTAGGACAGACAGCCTGGCTGTGGGCCTTGGGCAGGGCAGGGGCTGCACGGTGCCCAGGAAACACGGAATGGGGTGCGGGTGTCAGCGGGGATGCGGGAGGGCTCTGAGCCCCCAAACCTCGTCCACCTGGCACAGCCCAACACATGTCCCTGCTGTGCCTTGGTCTGCAGGAGGAGCAGCTGGCATCCAGGTGGCACCGCAGCACTTCTGGGCTGAGGTGGGTTGCTGGAGGGGCTCGGGGCGCCAGGACTCTTCCCTGGGCAGTGCGATGCCCGTGCCTGTGCTCCCAGGGCAGTGAGAGCTGAGAGCAATCTGCCCCTGCTCTGCCTGACCTCTCTCTCCTGCCCCCAGGAGACTTCTTGTGTTCCTCGCCCTCCTGCAGATCGCCGTCCTCATCCTGGTGCTGCTGGACGGAGACGTCCCAAATAACTCTGTCCTGCCACCCAAGTTGGCGGCTCCTTTGGGAGCTGCCCAGCAAGTCCCCGCTTCTTCTTCTAAAATCCAACTGGAAAGAGAATAAAGAAACCTGTAATTGCAGGACCCGGGTGTGACCTTGTCACTCCGTGTCAGTGACGGGTGGGAGGGAGGTGGCTGCTGCTTTCCCTGCTGCCTGTGCTCTCCCCTCGACGGCTCTGCCTGTGCACCCGTGTGCTGAGTGCGGGTGCACGAGAACACAGGGAGTCACAATGACCACCCACAGACAGGCAGCGAACTGAGAGACAGAGTTCGCCTCACAATTTGCCTCAAAGGACTTGTTCTACAGCGCTGGCAGGCAGGAAGAGGCAAGTGCTGCAGAGGCACAATGGTGCCTTTTCCTTGGGAGAAACTTTTACAAAACAAAGGCAACACCTTTGTCATTAATGCATTAACCACGCTTGTGCAAAAGCGGGTGCTACTGCGGTCACAATGGCCATGGGGAATTGCAACCGGCAGAGACTCCCAGAGGACCATGGATTCATGTTTTGAATGAATGCACAAGCATCCCAATTACCATGAGAAGCGGGGGAGGGAGGAGACAAGAAGGAAACCACCTCCCTCCCATATCTGACAGGCAAATGGACTAAATATGAACTAAATATATCAGCCTGTGCACTCACCGCCGGTGCGCACCCACCACTGGAGGACAGCAGAGACCGTTGTGGATCTCAGCGCGGTGACACCTTCTCTTCTCTCTCTCCCTCTCTGTGTTTCTATCTTCATTCTGCCCACATAAGGGTATTAAGATTATGAGTTTTGTTGATGCAATTCTGTTAAGTTTGAGGGTACAGATACAAGTTTTGCCCAGTCAATAGTGGCTGTAAATTTGTGATTTGCTTGAACCTCTCTGGTCATTGTCATCATTGTCGGTTACGGGAATACCACGGGAAGCGAGGGTGGTCGCTGTGGCTCCCGTCTTCCCCTGAGCCTGTTCTCTCTGAGCAGGGTGCACAGGTAGAGCCTCTTGGAAGGAAAGCAACAGCCACCTCCTTCCAACCGGTCACCTGGCGTCACTGCTGCCCCTCCAGCTGCTGAAGCTCCTGGCAGTTGTGTTCTACACACGCACAACAGCCCGGGTTAGGAAGAGGAGTCCCCCAGAGGCACAGAGGCCCTGACACAGCCCCGGCCACCACAGCTGGGGAGCACGGGCACAGGAGGGGACACTGACCTCCATGCCCACCGCTCCATGGCTGCCTGCAGCTCCTGCTGTTCTCCCCAGGACACTGCTGTGCCTCCCTCTGCCTTTCCCTCCCGCAGCTCTGCCTCAAGAGGAGAGGGAACAGGAACGTCTCCAGGAGGGGCAGGGGCTGCAGGAGAACCCCCACGGCACCGGCCAGTGCCCAACGGCACAGCGCCCAGCGCTCCCCCAGCCCCCCGAGCTCCTGTCGCACAGTGTCCCCAGCCGCACGAGTGGCGCCCGCTCCTCCCGCCCCTTCCCCAAAGCCACCTTGCTGCGCCCGCACACCGCACCAGGGCTCCCTGCGCCGCGCAGCCAACAGCCCGGGGATCTGCAGAGCCCCGATCGCCCCGCGGGGACACAGTGACGGGCACGTTCTCGTGCCGCCGCGTTCCCGCCCGCCCCGCTCCCCCATCGCACCGCGGGCTCCCCGCCGCTCACCTGCAAGTGCTGCTGTGGGACGGGAGGGGAAGAGGAGCAGCCACCGGGGCACCCGGGCACTCCGGCCACAGCGCTCCGCTCCGCACCCGCCCCTCCCGGTGCCCTTGGCCGCAGCCTCTGCTCGGCGGGCTCTCTCGCCCCAGCCCTGCAGGCAGCGGCGCCGGGGCGGGCACAGGGACCGCCAGGCCCGGCCCTGCCCGTGCTGCGCAGCCCAACGCACTCGGCGGCCCCGCCCCAGCACAGCCACCCCTGCAGCTCCTCAGCCAACCAGGGGGCTCTGCCCTCCTGCTCCACCAATCAGCAGCCGTTGCTGCGGCGAAAGGCGGGGCCGGGCCGGGAGCTCCCTGTGCTACCTGGGTGCGGGGCAGCCACATCCGGGCTCCTGAGCGGCGGCGCCGTGGCGTGGGCGGCGCTCGCTGCCCCGAGATGGCGGCACCGACCCGCGAGTCAGAGCCGAGCGGGATGGGCCGAGGGGGAAGGGACGCGCAGGGACCGTCGAGCCAGGGTGCTGCCCAGCCTGTGCTGGGGCTGGCACCAGGCACCCCCGGCATCCCAGCGCTGCACAGACCCAGCCCATCCCTCCGGCCCCAGCTTGGGGGGCACGCAGCACAGCCTGGGAGCTGCTCAGAGTTGTGCGGAGCTGCTGCCGGGACTCCCCAGTTGCTCAGAGGTGTTTTGAGCACTTGGCAGAAGACAAAGGCTCTCCAGAGCAGGCTGGAGGAGCGGCCAGGAGCCACAAAGGTGTCTGCAAGCAGCAGACGTTTGCCCCAAGCTGCTCAGCACCCCCACCCTACCACCCCAACATTCAGTCAGGGCTCTGTGGCCACTCACAGAGCTGTTGGCTCTTGGACTCGTTCCCATCTCTCCCGGAGGTGCTGGAGCTTCTTTTTCAGCAGTTGCACAAGCAAAGGGCCCTGTTAAGAGGCCGTGCCCCCACAAACGTGTTGAGTCCCCGTCCCTCCTGTCCCCAGTACCTTCTTGACCTCCACCTGCTCCCGAACAGCTTCCCTGAGCTCTGCCCACTGCGCCCTCTGCAAAGCAAGCGGGACACATTGCAGGAGCCGTGGTGGGAACAGGCCCCTCCAGTCCGTCCCAGGGCACTGGGAGCTGAGCCAGGGCCAGGGCGGCTGGCACCAAAAACAGCCCAGGGAGGGAATCCCAGCTCGGCCTCACCAAGGGAATCCAGCACCTGAGGACTCTCAGGCTACCGGCCTCACCAAGGGAATCCACCCTCAGGACTCTGAACGTCGGCACATCCTGGGCACAAAGCAGTGCACTTTGCATTTGCTACCAGCTGCAGGCAGGGCTGCATTCTGTATGAGATTCTATTTCAGTTCCAGGTGCAGTTCATTGTGTCGTCTTCAGTTTCAGGTTAAGGAGTGATCTCTTCTGCTCTCTCCCCAGTCTCCGCACTTTTCTTTCTTCCAGTGCAGTGAATCCAGTGCAGAAGGGACCTTTTCCTGTCCCTGGGTGTGGAGGAGCCCGCTGGGCTGGACGCCTGCGGGATGGGGACACTGGCACTCTTGGTCACCCCATCCCTCATGTCCCCAAGCACACGACTGGTGTCCCCACATCCCCCACTTCTGACCCTGTGCCCCCGACAGCTCCAAAAGTCCTGGGCCCTTACAGGAACCCCGATTCCCACAAGAGCTCCACATAACCCAGGTACTCCTAATGTCTCCCAGAACTGCCTGTTGTCGTGTCCCCCCCAACCAGACTGTCCCCAGTCTCCCATGTCTCTGCCACCCAGCTGCCGGCTCTCCAGGCCCAGGCCCGGCCTTGCAGTCAGGCCGGGCTTTTCCCACAGCCCCGGAGCAGGCAGCCCTCCCTCCCAGCGCTCTGGCCAAAGCGCCCTGGCCAGTTGGCAACTGACAGCCTGGAGGAGGAGCAGCCCAGGCCTGGCCCTTTCGCCCTGGGACCCTGGGGTGAATCCAAAGGAATAAAGAACAGGTGAAAAGTGCTGCCCTGGGGGGCACCGCCCCGTGTAGTGTAACAGGTCCCCTCGAGGACCGTGCACCCCAAAATGGGGGGGTTTGAGGGGGCAGGGAGTCCCCGCTGTCCAGCCAGGCTGGCAGTAACAGACATGGTGACAACCCCCTTCCCCTTATTGATCTCTTTAAAATGTGGGGTTTGGCTCCTTGGCCAATCACCCATCACCCTCACCTACACAATTTCTATCATTTTCTCTAGTAGTAGCAGGAGTAAAACATTTTTAATTTTCCAGCTCTCTCCTCTGTCCTTCCCAATGCAGCCCAAGCCCATTTGATACAGGACGGAGGGGCCACTCTGGGAGCCCCACGGGTTCCTCCCCAGCCCTTTCTCATTGCTCCCTCGGGCAGGGGGGGACTCTTCAATGTCTTTATAAATGAGTTGTTAATTAATTAGTTAAATGCCAATTCCCTGCATCAATCCTGACACCCTCTGGCCTCCATTCTGAGCCCTGAGCTGATCTTGGTGCCCCGTTTTCTGTTTTGGGGTGATCTTGGTGCCCCTGGTGCCCCATTTTCAGTTTGGGGTGATCTTGGTGCCCCTGGTGCCCCATTTTCAGTTTGGGGTGATCCCATGTGGCAGATGCACTCGACCCCCAGCCAAACCAGCAGCAGTTTGGTTCGGGCTCCAGAGGAGGGAAAGGCCTGAGCTGCAGCCGGGCCAAGAACTCCTGTTAGGACACCCCCAGGGAAGCAGAAGCACTGAACACCATGAGCTGTGTGTGCAGAGAGTCTCGTCCACACTTCTCCTCCTGTGATAAAGGCCCGAGACTCCGATAATTTCCAAAGCACAGTCTGGTTCACTGCACAGGTGAGCTGAGGCAGCGGCAGCGCGGGCTGCGCGGGCAGCCTCTGCTCTGCCCTCACGCACCTCCAGTGTCTGACCCACCCCTTCTAGCCCCTCGGTGGTCCCTCCCGGACTCTGAGCCCGTGATTGGTTGTCACCAGGGGCTTCTCTCTCTCTGATTGGTGGCTGAAGTGCCTTCTTCCTCAGTGCCCGCCCCCTGGCGTGCAGACTCCAGGTTGTCACTGAGGGGTCTTTTCTCCCCGCACCCCCCCTCCCCCGTGGCGGGAATCTCGGGGAAGGTCCCTTCTCCTGCTGTCACCCACCTTTCCATACACATGTGCGTGTGGTGCAGAGCAAGTCCCACACCTTTACACGAAACTTCACTATCTTTTCATTTTGGAATAAATAATTTATGCTTTTTCTATGGATAAACAACATTTAATCCGATTCCTTAATTGTGTTCCTTAAACACGTGTTCATTAGAGCATAAGCCAAACAGCGCTGGGTGCGCGGGGGATTCGCTGCGCCCAACACGCACACCTTTAAACAACAAGAGGTGTGCTTAAATACAGTAAGGTGTTACATATTCATAATGACCCCAGGAACGCCTGTACATATTCATAACCTTATTAAAATGAGTCTCAGAAAACCTTTTCCATAGTCTCCTCCTTGACCCGCCCCTGTTCGCCTGCGCAGTGGCACTTGGTGGCTTTGAGGAGGGGTCTCTATGGTCTCTATGGGACTCTATGATCTCTGTGGTCTCTATGGGACTCTATGGTCTCTATGGTCTCTATGGGACTCTATGATCTCTGTGGTCTCTATGGGTCTCTATGGTCTCTACGGCTCACTATGGTCTCTGTGGTCTCTATGGGACTCTATGGATCTCTGTGGTCTCTGTGGGTCACTATGTGCTCTGTGGGTCACTATGGGCTCTATGGGTCACTATGGATCTCTGTGGTCTGTATGGGTCTCTATGGTCTCCATGGCTCACTATGGATCTCTGTGGTCTCTATGGGCTCTGTGGGTCACTATGGGCTCTATGGGTCACTATGGGCTCTGTCGTCTCTATGGGTTTCCCAAGCTGCCAAGTCAACCGATACCAGACTGGCCCCCCTTTTGCTGTAACTCTTGGCTGTCTTGTCTCCTCAAGGTTACAGCTGGTGCTGTAAAACTTCTGATCTTGGCATTCGATGAGGTTCTGGTTTTTCTTAACACAACTGGTTACATACAGCTCTAAACTGGATATTCATTATGTGGCCTAAAGTGTTAGTTCATTAGTAGGCCCTTATTATGTGGTTGGTTAACCCTGAAAATGTGAGCTCCCTCTATCAATATAACCTAATAAACAAGTTTTGTAACTTTTTACATAGAACTTACCCACCTTTTCCTTTTTCCAGGTTCAGAGCCTCATTTGGTTATATCTGTAAACATTAAACATCTCTGTACGAATCACAACTGCATTTCTCACATTCTGGGGGAGCAGTTTGGTCCCGGGGGCAGTCGGGGTGTGACACCCCCAAAGCTGCTGGGGGTGTTGGGGGCAGGAGGGGCACGGGGCAGGGCCCCCCAGCATTGAGATCACACTGATATGGCTTGGATCCTCCCCTCCCAGCATTAGAGGTGGGTTGGGGGAGGGGGTGTCACCTCGTGTCCCATCTTTGGTCTCTATAGTGTTCTGTGCAGTGGGGCAGGGAGGCAGCAGTGGGGGAGGAGGGTTTTGGAGTCCCCCTCACACCAACAGCATGAAGAAGCAAAACCCGCAAGCAGCGACACCGCCCACCCCCCCCTTTATAAAGTAAACCAGCAAATTCCCCCCCGGCATGGAGGGGGTCGCACCTTTGCCCCAGCAGTGTCTGGGGGGAATGGGGGTGCCCCCCTAAATCCACCCTGTTTCCAATAAATAAAGTCCTGGACACCAGGGGAGCTGTGGGGAGGAGTGGGGAGCCTGTGGAGCTGAGGCAAAGCCTGGGGAGGCCTGAGGAGAACCCTGGAGAGGGCTTGGGAGCCTTGGGAACCGAGCTGAGCCCTGGGGATCCAAGGGAAGCCCTGGGCAGGACTGGGGGACCCTGGGGAGCAGAGTCCAAATCCTTGGGAGGGCTGAGGAACTGAGTGATGGGGCCCATTGGTTCCAGTGGTACACAGTGCTGCCCCAGCACCCCAGGGAGGGGTCCCCATTGTCCCTGGAGGTTCCCCACTGCCCCATTACTCCAGTAGTGTCCCCCTATATCACTAAGGGGGTTCCCCAGGGAGGGCATCACCCTGAGGGGTGCCCCTCAATCCCCAACAGGGGGTGTCTCCACCAGTACCAGGTGTGGGGTGCCCCTCATCATCCCAGGGTGCACCCCACATCCCTCCCAAGTGTCTCCTCCCCCAAGATGCCTCCCCACCCTCCCCCACATCTCACTAGGACCCCCCGCCAAATTTCCATCTCTTTATTTTGCAAAAACAGAAAAGTCCTGTGTCCCCCCCGGGGGGAGGGGCTGCGGGTGGGCTGTAAACATGGCGGGGGAGCAGCTTGGACACCGCGGGGGGGCAGCGGGGGCAGCGGCAGGGGGACCCTCCCCGGGGCCAGGGGACCCTGGTGTAAATGCAAAGGAATAAAGAACAGGTGAAAAGTGCTGCCCTGGGGGGCACTGCCCCGTGTAGTGTAACAGCCCCCCTGAGGGCCGTGCACCCCACAATGGGAGGAGTTTGGGGGGTCAGGGAGTCCCCGCTGTCCAGCCAGGCTGGCAGTAACAGACGTGGTGACAACCCCCTTCCCTTTATCGATCCCTTTAAAATGTGGGGTTTGGCTCCTTGGCCAATCACCCATCACCCTCACCTACACAATTTCTATCATTTTCTCTAGTAGTAGCAGGAGTAAAACATTTTTAATTTTCCAGCTCTCTCCTCTCTGTCCTTCCCAATGCAGCCCAAGCCCATTTGATACGGGACGGAGGGGCCACTCTGGGAGCCCCCCGGGTTCCTCCCCAGCCCTTTCTCATTGCTCCCTCGGGCAGGGGGGGACACGAGACTTCGCAGGCCCGGGAAAGCACTTGTGCGTTTGTTCCAGCAATGAGTTCGAGTCTGGTGGGTGTCAGCCCCCCCCCCCCCCCCGGGGGCACAGGAGCACCCACTTTTTCACAAGTGTGGTTAATGCCTTTATTTCACGGATGTTGCCTTTGTTCAGCAAAGAAGGAGTTGGCCAAGGAAAAGGCACCATTGTGCCTCTGCAGCACTGACCCCTGTTGGAGCCTCTGGGGAAGGACTGAGGGTCAGACAAATAAACGGATGTTGTCGTGGTGTCCACTATAGACACCCAGCCAGGAGGACGACATGATGAGTTATTCTCTAAGGAACTAAGTGAAGCCTCCTGAAGCATCTGGACAATAACCTCTTGGTGCAGGTACTATGGGAACTGACCAGGAAAGGTGCCTTCCCAGGCCTGATTGTCACCAACAGAGTGGGTCTTGTGGGAGAAGTGGCGACTGATGGCTCCCTTGGCCACAGCGACCATGAAGCCGTCAGGTCTGAAGTCTTTGCTCATGGGAGGAAAACTTCAGCAAGATCTTAACACTGGAAATGAGGGGAACAGACTGCAGGGTGCTCAGAGAACAACTGGCGAGCAATTGGCCGACAGGACGGGGGAGCTGAGGCGAAGCCCAGGGACAGCTGGGGAGCCCTGGGAAGCAGAGGCGAATCCCTGGGGAGTGCTGTAGAGCCGTGGGGGGACAAGGTGAGACGTGGGGAGGACTTAGGGAGCCCCGGGGAGCTGAGGAGAGTCCTGGGAATACTGGGGAGCACAGTGGAACTCAGTGACATGATCTTTGCTCCTGTCACTGAGCTCCCCAGTTCTGCCGAGGTCTCCCCTCAGCTCCCTGGGCCTCACCAGTCTTTCCCAGGACTCGCAGCAGCTCCCCAGGGCTCTGCAGTCTCCCCCAGGGTTCGCCTCGGCTCCCCAGTCCTCCTCTGGGCTTGTTTCAGCACCCCAGGGCTCCCTATGGCTCCCCAGTGCTCCCCTTGGATCCTCAGGCCTCCCCAGGCTTTGCCTCAGCTCCACAGGCTCCCCACTCCTCCCCACAGCTCCCCTCGGCACTCCCGTGGCACGGGTGACAAGGTCACACGTGTCCTGCAATCACAGGTTTCTTTATTCTCCTTCTAGTTGGATTGCAAAGGAACCGGGGACTTGCTGGGCAGCTCCCAAAGGCAGCCAACACTTTTAGTGGTAGGACCTGGTTATTAAGGACGTCCATGTTCAGCAGGACCAGGATGAGGACGGCGATCTACAGGAAGGCGAGGAACACAAGAAGTCTCCTGGGGGTCAGGAGATGGGTCAGGCCGGGCAAGGGGCAAACTGATCTCAGCTCTTCCAATCCCCTCTGTCCACTGTACGTCTGTCCACTGTACGTCTGTCCGCTGTATGTTTGTCCCCCCTATTCGCCCCCTGTGCAACTCAGCTCAGCCAAGAGGCACCACCCGTCATGCTCATCCTCCAGCTGCAGGAGGCGGGTGCCATGCTGGGCCGCCAGCAGCGCCGGCAGTGGCAGCGCCGGCAGTGGCAGCGCCGGCAGTGGCAGCGCCGGCAGTGGCAGCGCCGGCAGTGGCAGCGCCGGCAGCCCAGCGCTGGTTGCAGGCACGGCAGAATGTGTGCCAGCACGGGTCCACGCCAGCAGAGGCTTCCAGGGGACCCCAGCAGATGGGCAGGGGTCCCCGCGCTTCCCTCAGCCTGATCAGCCCCAAGTGCTCTGTGCCGCCCGGCCCTGCTCAGGAAAGGAGAGAGGGCGCAGGCCTTGCAGCCAGCCCGGCTGCACTCCTGCTGCCAGCGGGAGAGCTCTCCCGGGGCTGCCATTCTGCTCTCCCCGGGACACTGGAGATGGGCTCAGCCACCCTGGGCTGCAGAAGCTGGAGCTGCTCTCCTGGGGCTTCTCCTCCAAGCCCCATTCCCCTGCCCTGGCCCCTGCAGCCCAGACCAGAAGCATCCTTGTCCTTGGGAGAAAGGTCCATCCCCCTGGCGGTGCAGCCGACTGGCAGCTCCCTGGAAGAAGGTTTGCGAGGAACACACGCAGGGTGAGCTGCCATATCTCCTTTTTGTTTTATTGTTCTTGCTGAAGGAGCCCCTGGGCCTGCAGGTGCCGCTGTGGCTCCCTGTCTGCTGGCCAACCTGCACTCTCTACGTGGAGCGCTGCTGCCCTTTGACCGCTCCCCAAAAAGCCTCGTCTGTCTGCACCTCCGCGTGCTCGGGCGCCGTTGTCGGGGTGCAGGGAGAGGCTCTTGCTCCACAGGCCAGTTCCTGCACCCTCGAGGCCGGTCCAGTCTCATTTTGGAACAAACACCTCTGTCCCCAGCCCCTCACAGTTTCCCGGCCTCGTTCCCCCGCAGCCCACGAGGCCCGTTCCGTTGACCTCGTAGCCGGTGGCCTGTCCCCAAGGCCCTGTCGCTGCTGACCCCACAGCCAGGGGCCGGCACAGCCTCAGCTGCTCCTGCCGGCTCCTGCAGCCGCTCGCAGCTCTGGCTGCCGAGCAGAAAGGGCCTGTTGGATGGGGACCGGAGCCCCTCGGCCTGCAGCTCTGGAATGCAGCACCGCTGCACGCAGCCGCTGGCAGGGCCACAGCACGGGGGTCACTGCCTGCCTGCCGGGTGCCCCCAGCCCTTCTGCCTCCTGGTGTCCCCCCGTGGGGCAGCAAGAGGGACGACCCTTCCCCTTGGGAGGCTGCAAGCACGGTGTCTGTCTGTGATTGGGGGGGCACCCCTGAGGGTGATGGGTGATGCTCTCCCTGGAGACACCCCAATTAGTGATAAGGGGGTGAAATAAATAACTTACGCTTTTTCTATAGATAAACAACATTTAATCCAATTCCTTGTATTCCTTAAACACGTGTTCATTAGAGCATAAGCAAAACAGCGCTGGGTGCGCGGGGGATTCGCTCCGCCCAACACGCACACCTTTAAACAATAAGAAGTGTGCTTAAATACCGTAAGGCGTTACATACTCATAATGACCCCAGGAACGCCTATACATATTTATAACCTTTCCCCGCTTCTGATTAAAAGGCGTCTCAGAGAACCATTTCCATAGACCCTCCCCTGTTGCGCCTGCGCAGTGCCACTTGGTGAATTTGAGGAGGGGTCTTTGGGGGTCTTTGGATGAAGCTCCTTCAGCTTCGTCACAGTGAACTTTTTACCTTTGGCCCATTATGTTGAATTGACTGGGACTCAAGCTGCCAAGTCGATTGAGACCAGACTGGCGCCCCCTTTTGCTGTAAATCTTCGTTATCTTGTCTCCTCAAGTTTATAGCTAGGTGCAGCAAAACTTCTTATCTTGGCATTCGATGGGGTTCTGTTCTTCTTAACATAAAGCTCTAAACTAAGCATTTATTGTGTGACTAAGCCTTAAAGTGTTATTTCATTAGTAGGCACCCATTATAAGTTTTAGTTAACCCTTAAAATGTTAGTTCCCTCTGTCAATATAACCTCATATACAAGTTTCATGGAGCTTAACCACCTTTTCCTTTTTCCAGGTTCAGAGCCCGTGCCTCATTTGGTTATATCTGTAAACATAAAACATCTTAGCACGAATCACAACTGTATTTTTCACAATTCCCCCGTTTTCTTTTTATCCTATTGATTCGTGCTTTGGCCTCAAGGTTAGCCAGCACCTGCCTGGCGGCGGCTAGGTCCAGTTTGGTGTTATCTTTTAAAATCATCAATTTATGCCCCGTTCCTTCTGTTGCCATTTCAGGATCTATAGGCATAGCTGAGATTTGCATGCCTTGGACTACTGAATGTATTAACCGAATAAAGCACGGGATCATACATGCTACAAACAGTAAACCCAGAAATGCGCATAATATCATGAACCCTATTTTCTTCCACCAGGCTCCCCCAAAGAAGTTATCCCACCAATGGCTACTAAGTATAGAATTCCATTTCTGTACTGGTACATGTGCAACTCGTTTTATCTCCTCTGCTATTTTCATTATAGCTTCCCCATTATCATCTATTTCCAAACAACACTCAGAAGTATTCCATTTCCCACAGACGCCCCCCTCTTCAGCTAAAAGATAATCTAAGGCTACCCGATTTTGGTACACTGCATCCCCGATCTGTCAGACTGCACTGCTTGCAACCGGATAATTCGGTTTAGCATATATATTGGGGTACAGTATCCCCAGCTTCCATCTTGGGCCCAGGTGGCTGGATCATAGTATTCAATTATCTTTTTCGCAGGCCATTCATCATCTTTCCAAGTTTGCGTTCCTCCTATGGGACATTTATTAAACCCCTCTTCTCTCTGTTTAAAGTTTCGTACAGAGGTTTCCCCAGATGACTCCCTTTTTCCTTTGGTAAAAGGAAAAATGCTGCTTGAATTCTCCCTATTGTACAGAACCCTCTCCACCTAGGCATTAACTCATTATAAGCTCTATTCCCACATAGCCAAAATAATCCATCAGGGGCTTTCCATGGTTCGTTTATATCGGTAGAGCCAGGATTCTGCCAATATCTCCTTAAATCCCCAATTTCCTCAAAGGGGTTTGCTTTGCTTTGATTCTTCCAGCATATTGTTTCATTTCCCAGGCTACAATTTCGAGACCAATATCCATTAGGTGGACCTGGCCACCAAGTGGGAGGAATAGAAGTATTTGATGGATTTGCCTGCAACACTAACTTACAAGGGGTTTGTCCAACGTATTCAGTAAAATCTCGTTTACCATCATCCCTTGATATGCATATCTGCCCTATTATTGAGTGACTTAATACCCATCCTTCTGGTCTTTTTTCTCGAGTTATATGAGTTCTGTTCCATACCAGTAATCCTTCTGGGCTTACACTCTCTCCTCTCCAATGCCACCGTTCTGCCATTTGAGACCCCCCACATATCCAGCATGATGTGACATTTAATTCCCAGGCTATCTTTTCCATAAGATCTATAAACAGTTTTTTCCCTACTGTTGGTAATTGTAATCCCTTGTCTTGTTGCCTTATTTCTTCATACCAATCACTGCTTTTCTGTACCACTTTCTGTTTCTCTTGCCTTCTTTTCAATTCCTGAGTAGCACTCTTATCTAACTCCTCCTTATACCGATCTTGCACTCCCCCTCCATCTGAATAGCCCCACATACCTGTTTGTGAAAAACAGATACTCTGTTCTCCCCTAGGGCAGGAGACAGAGCTTACACCGAGTCCACCTTTCCCTAGGTTAGTTGCTACCCATAACTTCTGCCCTTGGATTTCACATTTTTCCAATTTTGTTCTATCATAACATCCAGAATTAACATGAGTGTGATGACTGAGAACATATTGTGTCAGTCGTCCTATTCTCACGCGCTCATAGCACTTGGTACAGGGATTGGCCAGGCTAAGTTGGGAACAATAAGTCACCACTCCTAGCAAGAAGATCAGGTCCAGGTTTCTACACCCTCTGCCTCTCTGGCCTACCAGGTTGCAGCCGGCAGCCGAGTTCATCATCTTCTCGGCAGCAAGGGTAGTGTCCCCGCCTTTCCTATTTTTGCCGTTAGGTGATGACTTTTTATCGTATTCCAGACTCTTGGCCTTCACTCCCCAGGAGCAACAGGACAACACGAAATTTGATTTCTCTTTTTACACTCTATTCTTCCTATCACTAGTAGACTCTCTAAATTCCCATACACCCCTTTAGTAAATACCTCCCGTCATTCTTCACTATTCTTTTTGTATTCCTCCAGTGACTGTTAGAATTCTCAACCTAGCTTTGGTTTCCTTATCTTCTATTCTTAAATGCTTATTACACAATCCTGTTGGTAATTTCCCTTCGTGGATATGCTTATACCACAGTTCATTACAACCTAAACATCAAATACAGATAAGAGAATTACATATACAACTTAGTTCAACATGCTTAAATATTAAAACATTCTGATTTTCATTTATACTGAACATTCATATGAACCATACTGATAGTAGTTACATCAACGATCCCGTGTTAATTTCAATTTCAATTCCCCTGGTCCTTGAGTTACTTTCCAGGTTCTTTCTTCCATCAGGGGTCCTTTAACTCACGAGGCGTGTGTCCATCCTTTCTCTGCAATCCGAACCGCTGTTTCTGTAGTTTCCAAAGTTTTCTGCAAAAGACTTCACATACGCATAAATAAAATGTGGCCCTCCCTCTATCAGAGGATATAACAGCTGGAACTCCAAACCTTGGTGTTATCTCATGTATCAATGTTCTAGTCACCTCCTAAACTTTTGCTGTCCTGGTAGGGAATGCTTCTGGCCAACCTGAAAAAGTATCAGTTAATACCAACAAGCATCGGTACCCCCCTTTTCCTGGGAGTTCTGAAAACTCAATTTGCCATTGTGGTCCAGGCCCATTCCCCTTCCCCATTTGACCCATTTCTAGCTTGGGCATATTTTTGGGATTAGTCTGGAGGCAAAGACCACACTGCTGTCACCTGTTTTACAGTGATATACTAATTTCTAGCTCCTGTTTCCCTAATCAAATGTTTGCATAGTGGTTCTATTCCCCCAAATCCTTTCTTATGTTCTTCCCTTACTAAAGGCCAAACTACATGAAAGGGGACAATAAGTTTTCCCTGAGGGCTGTGAACCCACCCTTCCTTTTATATGATTCCTCTGAATCTATGATGAGTTTCTATTCTCTTTAGTATACTCTGGCTTACCTTTAAAGAGACCTGTCCGCCAAGGACTAGAGCACTTTCTGATTTTACCTTTTGCTTAGCTGTTTGGTTTGCCTCTCTGTCCGCCAGCCTCTTCTGATTCCCAGCTCACTTTCTGCTGTGCCCTATTATGCATGATTGCCATTTTCTTAGGAAGTTGAACTGCTTCCGATAGTTTCAACATCTCCTCCACACGTTTGATATGTTTGCCTTGAGAGTTCAAAAGTCCCTTTTCTTTCCAAGTTGCTCTGTGCACATGCACAACCCTCATGGTTAGCTGCTTCCGTCCATAAACCAGTTTTCAGAGTTTTCAATAGGAATGTCTTTTAGATCTGGTCAATTGGATTATGTTGCTTCGATGGTCTCCAGGCAGTCATGATGAACTGGTTCTCCAAAGTTACCACTGAGGAAAGAAGCTGGGTTGACAATGTTAGTGAGATAATTTCTACACCATCTTGTTAGACACTGTGTGGGACACTAGCACAGTCATTTTCTGACCCATGGTAAATCTCCAGGCCTCCTGCATATTCAGTACCCCTGCAGCGACTGCCTGCAGGCATCCAGGCCACCCCTTTGCAGTTGCGTCTAACTGTTCGGAGAAATAGGCCCCTGCTCATTGATATGGGCCAAGATCAATATACCCAAGGCTATTCCCTGTTTCTCGTGAAAGAATAGGAAAAATGGTTTACTTACATCTTGGAGTCCTAGAGCAGGGGCTGACATCAAAGCCTTTTTAAGTTCCTTAAAGGCTCGTGTGGCTTCCTTATTCCATTGCAGGTGTTTCTGGTCCACAGGGTCCAGGTCACGCACGTCTCCTTGGTTCTAGTAGCGATTCAAATGTCATCCACATATTGTAGCATCTGTCCCTCATCAGATGAGGCTTCCCAGGATTCAAAGTCTTTAGCAAGCTGCTTTCCAAATATTGTTGGGCTATTCGTGAATCTTTGTGGCAACACCGTCCATGTGAGCTGGGTTTTACCTTTATTTTTAGGGTTCTCTCATTCAAATGCAAATATTGTCTGGCTAGCTTCATGGAGAGGGAGGCAAAAGAAAGCACCTTTTAAATCTAAAACGATAAACCAAGTCAAAATAGGTGTTAATACTCTCAGAAGGGTGTATGGGTCTGCTACCACTGGGTAGAGGTCCTCAGCTATTTTGTTTATAGCTCATAAGTCCTGAACCACCCAATATGACCTATCTGGCCTGCGGACAGGCAACATAGGGGTGTTGTAATTAGACTCACACTCCTTTAATAACCCTATTTGCAGGAATTTCTCTATTACTGGCCGAATTCTTACTTCTGAACCTGGGTCAGAAGGTGGATATCTAAGAGGAAATCCGCGTGCTCTGTGTGCGTTACACAAACCAAGCAGCCCAGCAGGAACAGGCCAGGCGGCGACTGCCCCCCGGCTTCATCCCCCGCGGCCGCGAGCCCGGAGGAGAGGAGCTGCAGCTCCAGCAGCCCCCGCTCTCCCCCCTTTTTTCGCCGCTTTAGCAGCCACTCAGCTTTTTTTTTTTCTTCTCCTTGCCACAGCTTATCAAGGAGAAGCTGCCGGGCACAGGCTTGGGCTCCTCTTGCCCTTTTCTCTCTTCATTTAATTCCTGCGACTATAAACTTTCTATGCAATTTCAATTAGCTGAGCAATAGTTACATCTCTCAGCTCCTACCTTTTGTGATTTCTTACAGATGTCAATAAACAGCATATTAAGCATCAATCCCTTACATTAATTTTAGATCCAAATCAGTCTATCCACCGAACAACACTAACAACTGCGATACAGCTAACTCAGAATTTCACATTCAAATCACTTCCCCCACTAATTTACTCTCATGTGTACAGATGCATCTGAAGGGGGAGCAAGGTGATACTTTAGTAATGGAACCGGTTCTCATTTTGTAATTATCTCCCCAAACAAATTATTTTTGGTACCAAATCTAAATATACTAACTAAAATACTGAGCTCAGACACGCAAACCAAATAGCAAGTTCAAATATGCGAACAGATCACAATTACACTTCTTCAAGACAATATCTCAATTTTAGCATTGCACCTTTGAGCCGCTCACTGCTCAGCAGGTGGAGGCACCGCTGGGTCTCCCTGACAAAACAGGTCAGTGCGGCTGGAGCTCCATTAGCACCCGCCCCCGCCGCAGCGAGCTGGACCGGGCAAGGCTTTTATCAGTGTCCAACTGCCATCCCCAAACCAGGACCCTCCCATCCGGTGCGCATACAAAAGAGCCAAATCCAGCACACCGAGATGTGACACAGCCTATCACAGAGCCGTGCAAGTCCAGCAAGAGGGACGACCCTTCCCCTTGGGAGGCTGCAAGCACGGTGTCTGTCTGTGATTGAGGGGGCACCCCTGAGGGTGATGGGTGATGCTCTCCCTGGAGACACCCCAATTAGTGATAAGGGGGGACACTACTGGGGTAGCAGGGGGCAGTGCGGGACATGCCCGGGGGGCATTTTTGACCCGCTGTCCCAGAGGACACACACAAGAAGACGCCTCACCGGGTAGTCCCGTTTTATACTCGTGTCAGATCTGCTGTGGGTGTTCTAGAAGCTTCTCTGCTCCCCCACTCTGGCTGTGGGCGCCCAGAAACTTCCCGACTCTCTGGCACCTCTTCCCCTCTCCCGATCGACCCACAGACGGTGAAACAAAGGAGCTGTTCACTTGCCCCATAGCAGGAGAGGCGGGAGGTGCTGGGGAAGAGGGGGGGGTGTGCATGGACCTTCCACACTGAAAGATCGGGGGGAAAGGAGAGAGAGGTGGGTGTGCAAGTGCCACAGCTGCCCAGGACACCCCAGGTTTCCCCTGTCCCCAGGGCTCACCTTGCAACCCCAAGTCTCCCAGGAAACACGTCGGCTCCTCAGTGCAGCTCACGGTTCGCTTCGTCTCCCCAGGGCTCCCCACTCTTCACCAGGACTCACCTTGGCTCCCCAAGGTTTCCCAGCTCTCCCAAGGATTTGGACTCTGCTCCCCAGGGTACCCCAGTCCTGCCCAGGACTTCCCTTGGATCCCCAGGGCTCAGCTTGGTTCCCCAAGGCTCCCAAGTACTCCCCAGGGTTCTCCTCAGCTCCACAGGCTCCCCACTCCTCCCCACAGCTCCCTTCAGCACTCCAGGGCTCCTCAGTCCTGCCTCGGGCTCACTTTGGCTCCCCAGTTCTTCCCAGGGCTCCCCAGCTGTCCCTGGGCTTTGCCTCAGCTCCCCAGTGATCCCCATTCCGTCCCAGGGCTCACCTCATTTCCCCAGCACTCCCCACTCCTCGCCAGGGCTCTCTACAGCTCCCCTGCTCTCCCCAGGTCTGCCCATGGCTCACGCAGCTTCTCCAGGGCTGTCCAGTCCTCCTAGGGCTCACTTTGGTTCCCCAGCGCTCCCCAGTCCTCCCCAGGCACACAAGTGTTGCCGGAGCAGGACACTCTGCACCCCCTGAACCTCACCCAGGCTGCAGCGCTGGAATGCGCTGCATGGAATGTCCGTGCACCAAGAGCGGTGCTGACAGTGATGCCCTGATCTGCGGTGGCCGTGGCTGGAGCCACAGCAGCTCTGGGCACCAGCCCCAGGGAGGTGACGGCCGTGTCACAGTGGGCAGCGCTGGCTGTGTCACCGTGATGTCACTGTGGGCCTGTGACACGGGCGCCCTGGCCAGTATAAAGGGGGCTGCTCCTGGAGCTGGGGGAGCATTTGGAGGAGAACCTCCATGGTGCTGGGCAGGACTTTGCAGAGTGCTCAGCAGAAATCCACGGCGCGTGGCCAGAGCTGCGCAGCAATGGTGCTGGCCCCAGGACACCCGGCTGCCGGCCGCTCTGGCCCTGGCTCAGCTCCCAGTGCCCTGGGACGGACTGGAGGGGCCTGTTCCCACCACGGCTCCTGCAATGTGTCCCGCTTGCTTTGCAGAGGGCGCAGTGGGCAGAGCTCAGGGAAGCTGTTCGGGAGCAGGTGGAGGTCAAGAAGGTACTGGGGACAGGAGGGACGGGGACTCAACACGTTTGTGGGGGCACGGCCTCTTAACAGGGCCCTTTGCTTGTGCAGCTGCTGAGGAAGAAGCTCCAGCACCTCCGGGAGAGATGGGAACGAGTCCAAGAGCCAACAGCTCTGTGAGTGGCCATGGAGCCCTGACTGAATGTTGGGGCGGTGGGGTGGGGGTGCTGAGCAGCTTGGGGCAAACGTCTGCTGCTTGCAGACACCTTTGTGGTTCCTGGCCACTCCTCCAGCCTGCTCTGGAGAGCCTTTGTCTTCTGCCAAGTGCTCAAAACACCTCTGAGCAACTGGGGAGTCCCGGCAGCAGCTCCGCACAACTCTGAGCAGCTCCCAGGCTGTGCTGCGTGCCCCCCAAGCTGGGGCGGGAGGGGTGGGCTGGGTCTGTGCAGCGCTGGGATGCCGGGGGTGCCTGGTGCCAGCCCCAGCACAGGCTGGGCAGCACCCTGGCTCCCTGTTGGCCAAGCAGGGGGTCGTCACGCTGGCCGAGGTCTCTTCTCACAGCCCAGAACCCCGTGGTGTCCATAGCAGAGGGAAGATGGCGCAGGGAAACGATGCAGAGCAGGCGCTGCTACAAGAGCTGGTGGCCGTGCGGCTGGTAGGACAGACAGCCCGGCTGTGGGCCTTGGGCAGGGCAGGGGCTGCACGGTGCCCGGGGAACACGGAATGGGGTGCGGGTGTCAGCGGGGGTGCGGGAGGGCTCTGAGCCCCCAAACCTCATCCACCTGGCACAGCCCAACACATGTCCCTGCTGTGCCTTGGTCTGCAGGAGGAGCAGCTGGCATCCAGGTGGCACCGCAGCACTTCTGGGCTGAGGTGGGTTGCTGGAGGGGCTCGGGGCGCCAGGACTCTTCCCTGGGCAGTGCGATGCCCGTGCCTGTGCTCCCAGGGCAGTGAGAGCTGAGAGCAATCTGCCCCTGCTCTGCCTGACCTCTCTCTCCTGCCCCCAGGAGACTTCTTGTGTTCCTCGCCCTCCTGCAGATCGCCGTCCTCATCCTGGTGCTGCTGGACGGAGACGTCCCGAATAACTCTGTCCTGCCACCCAAGTTGGCGGCTCCTTTGGGAGCTGCCCAGCAAGTCCCCGCTTCTTCTTCTAAAATGCAACGGGCAAGAGAATAAAGAAACCTGTGATTGCAGGACCCATGTGTCACCTTGTCACCCCGTGTCAGTGACTCTCCTCTTCTGCTTGAGCATACCCAACAGATCCCTATTCAACCACGCAAGTCTCCTGGCTCCGTTCCTTGACTTCCTACGTGTGGGGGTGCTCTGAACCTGAGTGTGGAAGAAGCAATCTCTGAATGCAATCCAGCTCTCTTGGGCCCCTTTTCCTTCAAGCAATTCTTGCCCATGGGATTTCCCCCAGCAGTTGGTTGAAAAGGCCAAAGTTAGCCCTGCTAAAGTCCAGGGTTGCAATTCTACTTGCTATTCTGTTCCTGCCACACAAGATGCTGAACTCCACCATCTCGTGGTCACTGCAGCCCAGCCAGCCCTCAACCTTTACTGCTTTGACCAGACCCTCCTTGTTAGTGAGGATGAGATCCAGCAGTGCACCTCTCCTGGTTGGCTCCTCCACCATCTGCATGAGGAAGTTCTCATCAAGGCACTGGAGGAACCTCCTGGCCTGTGGCTGGCTGGCTGAATGGTCCTTCCAGCAAACATCAGGGAAGTTAAAATCACCCACAACAACCAGGGCCTGTGACTGCGAGGCCACTCTCAGCTGCCCATAGAAAGCCTCATCAACTTCCTCAGCCTGATCTGGTGGCCTGTAATAGACACCTACAACAGTGTCACCCCTGCCAGCCTGCCTGACCCATACACTCTTAACTCGCTCCTCATCTGCTCCTGGGCAGAATTTCGTACACTGTAGTTGCTCTCTCACATAGAGAGCAACTCCACCACCACACCTGGCTGGCCTGTCTTTCCTGAAAAGGGCGTAGCCATCCATGACCACATTCCAGTCATGTGAACTGTCCCACCATGTTCCTGTAATTGCCACCAGATCATCATCTCCCGACCGAACACAGGATTCTAACTCCTCCTGCTTATTCCCCATGCTGCACGCATTGGTGTACAGGCATTTCAGGGAGCGAGCAGAGCACACCAATTTCTCCCTAGGGGCACAGGAAGCCACCTGGTCCTCATCAGTTTTAGAAGGCTGCCCCACTGGGACAAGCCCAGCTACAACTCCATCCCCCTTCGAGCCTAGTTTAAAGCTTTCCAAATGAGCCCAGCTAATTCCTGTCCCAGCCTCCTTTTGCCCCTGGGAAATAAACCTTCCCCGCGTAACACTGTCCGGACTGGAGTCTTATAAAACCAACCATTATCAAAAAATCCAAAGCCCTGCCTGTAGCACCACTCTTGGAGCCAACCATTTAGAGACTGAATTTTCCTATTCCATCCCACATCATCACTTGAAGATGGAAGGAGTGAAGAGAGGATCACTTGAGCCCCTGAGTCTTTCACCATCCTTCCCAAGACCTTGAAATCATTCTTCATTGCCCTCAGACTACGGGAAGCAGCTTCCTCCCCATCTGTCTGGAAGACCAGCAGCGGGTAGTAGTCTGTCGGTTGCACCAGTCTGGGGAGCTCTCTAGCGATATCCTTGATCTGGGCTCCAGGTAGACTACAAAGTTCCCTAAGATGAGGGTAAACTGCATATTGGGCCCTTTGTTCCTTTCAGAAGGGAATTTCCTATTACAATCACCCTTCTTTCTTTCTTGTGAAGTCAACCGCCTCTTCCTATGTGATCTTGTAGGCAGGCTTGGCACCACCTCCTCACCTACCTCTTCTTCAAGATCCAGGGCCTCAAACCTATTACGGAGGGGCACCTGGGGAGACAAAGCAGGCAGGGAGGGGGGCTGCCCGTGACGCCGAACCGGAATACACTTCCAACCCTCGTCGTCTTTTAGGTCCCCTACCTCTGCCCGACAGCAACAAGGGTGGGGCCGTCTCAGGACTTCCACCTCTGTCTGAGAGGACAGGAGGTCCATCTCCTTTTGGGGGGTACCTCCCTGGGGCCTTTCGACTGGCACGTCAGGGTGTTACTCCACCAGTCAATCTCCCTTTCACACTCCCTGATGGTCCTCAGCATCTCAACCTCTTCCTTAAGCTTCACAACCATGTCGAGCAGGTCTTGCACCTGCTCACACCTCACACAGGTGGAGTGCTGGCCTCCCTCCCCCGGCAGCAGCAGCCTCTGGCACTCCCTGCAGCCAGAGACCTGAACAGCCACCCCTCGGGACAGAACCTCAGTCTGCGCTGCCACAGTCTGTTAGAGACAAGCTCTCCTTCTGGAGGCGACCATGGTCGTCAGCAGTCGGCGATGCTGGCAATAAGTTAGAGGGGCAGACAAGGAACAAGTGCTCTCTGCACCCTGCTGCACAAGCTGCCACACCCGCTGCTGCAGCACAGTGTGGGTGGGACTCAACAGCTGCACAAGCTGGTTGCTCCTCTCAAGGAGGCTCCTCCTGTCACCGCCCGCTGTCTGTCCTGTCACCAGCCAGGCCTCTGAAAACTGGCCAAACCATCCCCAGACTTGGATCCAAGGTGGCCCAAAGTCTCCAAGAGACAAGTCGGGAAGAAGGATATGGGACCGAGGGAGAAAGCGAAGGGAGCTGGACAAAGGGAGGGAAGAGGAAAAACTAGAGCTGGGCTGCAGGACTGAAATGGAGGAATTGAAAGAAAAGAGGCAGGAAGCAGGAGAGTGAGAGAAAAGGAAAAAAGAGAGGAAAGAAGAGACATGCAGCCAGACGAGGGGTTAGTGGGAGAGGATGGGACAGAGAAGAGGATGAGAAGGAAATAAGGCAAGGCAAGGACAGGCAAGGACAGGCAAGGACAGACAAGGCAAAGCTAGGATGCAGGACGTTTTTTCTTTATAGTTTCTACCACATTCGTCTTCAGACGAGGAAGAAAGTCATCAGACCTTATGGATTAGGCCCAAACAAAAACCCCAGCTACTTGAGACACTTAGACTAAGCCTAAAATGCAAAGATCTCTCCATAAGGATGGTTTTTATACTGTACTTCCACAATCTGCTGGCAGTACAATAAACTAAGCTGCTGATCTCCTTAGACTGAGTCATGGGGGTTTGGTGCAGGGATCATGCATATCATGGGAATATTTCACCATTTCTGCTCTGGTTTTCAGTGTATGACACTGTCCTGGTTTTGTTAAAAACAAGTTTCTCTTTTAGTGAACTTGCCTGTCAGCTAAAGCTTCATATTAACTGCATTTTCCTGGAGAACCAGACACATGTTTTGGTAAACCTAGCAATGGAATGCAAACTTATTGATAAGCACAGATGGACATCTCGTGAGAGGGGCGACGAGAAACAAGTGACCAAGAAGCTGACCAACTGTGTATAACATTCCATTCACATGAATACTTCATATAAAATGGGAGATCACAAGGATCTCGTCCCTTTTCCTTTTGCCTTTCCTTTTTCCCTTCTGCTTATGGCGACATTAGGAGAGGACCTTGCTAGTCGTCCCTGTGAACTGAGGCCTAGTGACAGACTGAATCCAGCTCTGGTTGGCTGCAGAGTCTAATCCAGGCCTTTGGGTGCCGGCTCTGCAGTTGCTGAGACTTTCAAGATTGGTTTTGTATATTTTGTATTATTTTCTCTATTCTTATTAGTAGCATTAGTAAAACATTGTTAATTTTTCCAACTCTCTTCTCTCTGTCCTTCTTTCCCTCCCCATCACCTGTCCTGAGTGGGAAAAGGGGAGAGGGAGGGGCAAAAGGGGGAAGTGTGGGGGGAGAGGGGTTAACAATACATCTGCCAGGGTTTTATTGTCACCCCACAATCTTAACCCTCGACACAACTAAAGCACAACCAACCTACAAGTTTCTTGCAAGTATCGTACCAACACACACAGAGCATCTCCATTTCTTTTTCATCATTTTAAATGGGCAGATGGATTTTTCCACAAGAAAATCCCCAATCTAAGCAAGACTCACTGTTCAGCACACCAGTCCTGCACTGACCTTGCCCGCAATAGGCATCCTGTAGATGTTCCATACTACAATTCCTGCCACAACTTTATTCCTGATGTAGAAAATGGCACCATCGCCCTGCCCTTCTCTTTGCTTTGGAACTTGAGGCACTGGGGGAAAACTTGGAGGAATGTCAATTTCTGATGCTTCTGCTTCAGTCTCTTGATAGAAGGGACCTTGTCCCTCTAGCAAAGAGATGTCCAAACATCCAGTGCAGAAGAGAAGCAGCAGCTCTTTGCTGGTGATGTTGAGAGCGGACTAAAGAGCAGGGCCCTGGAAGAGGCTGAGGCGTTTTCTTGGAGTTGCATCCGACAAAAGTTAAGTTTCAATAAGATGAGAATGAAACCATCCTGACATGAAGCACAGCGCTGGCCATTCCCGACTTCCATCACCAAAAGCAAAAGGCAGAACAGCTGCTTCTTTAAGGCAGCATAGACAAAATAAAGACGCTTAGAACCACAGCAACTCTTCTGTGCAAAACCTGATCATTTGATTGCTATGGAGGAAATTCAGCCTCCCTGGGAAAAGAAGTCTGAATTTTGGGAAATGAGTTACCCAAGGCCTTCTTGGAGGAACGTTACGTTTGAATCCCTTTTAACTATCAAAACCAGCCTTTAAAGCTTGGTGTAGGAAAGAAGCAAAGAGATTGATGTCTCCTGGAGCTCTGCAGTGCGATCAGACCAACTCTCTGGGCACTACCCAGCGAGACACATAAACCTTCACGCACGGCCACAGCTCCCGAGCACAACTCCAGCCCTCCCTGATTGCTCCCTTTCATTTTTCAGCATGGCTTTTGCTGTTAATTTAGCAAGAACTCCTCCTGTTGGCAAATTACTGTTGGTAAACTACTGTCAACAAGTCCAATGGCTTTGGAGCCTACATTGGGACGCAGATTTCTCCTAGGAAGGAAGTGTTGATTTAAGAGAGAACATATAATACAGATTAAAGAGAAGTACACATTGCTATGTCAACACCTTGAACTGGGCACCTGCTGAATTGGGACTGGGAGGCTTAGAGGAGTCAACGCAGCTGTGATTTAGGGCCCAGCAAGTCCCGTGTGTCAAAAGTGTTCCAAATTGTGCTGAGGAAACAGGTGCTTCCCACAAAACTATGTGGGTATCTCTAGATGTACATCACTACCTTTCTGGCCACAGCCCCAACTGACTTGTTGCGGCACAGCCCCGCAGCACCAGAACATGTCGCCACTCGCGTCCCTCCTGAGGAGCGCAGGTTGGACAGCTGTGGCAAGTTACTTGTTTTGTTCCATGTCAGTTTTACTCCTTTGGCTTTTCAAGAAGTGAGGCTGTTTCACGTCCACTCCATCATGAAGTTCCAATTTCCCTGAAAGTGCTGGCGTCACCTTATCCCAGAGAAGGACCGCGCTGTGAGCAGGAGGAATACACCAGTCCAAGCCAGGAAAAGAAGGGCTCTGCTCCGGGGACGTGGCGGTGCTGTGCTTTGTCCTGAGCCCCCGGCCGATCGCAATACAACTCTGCCCTTCCCAGGCAGAAATTCCCCGCAGGGCAACTGGGCAGCTGGAGGCTGGGGACAGAGATGTTGCTGCTGCCTGGTGCTGCCCCAGTCATTGCAATCAGCTCTGGTTCTGTGCAGTGCACAGGGGTGCTGGGGAAGAGGAGGATGCTGCAAATGCTGCAGCCCAGGGCATGCAGCAGCCACGGACAGCCATGGCTGGTTTGCAATGCGCCACACAGGGATCAGCAGCTGCTGCAGCTCTTGGCCAACTGGGTTTATACCTGAGCCGCCCTCCATTTTTGGGCCCCAGAAACCCAGAGCAGAGTAACTCGCATCTGAGACGAAGCTCTGAGCGGGTGGATTTCTTCTCAAGACCAGCCCTGTTTGCGGCGCTTCTCCCCGGTGTCTCAGGCCTGAACGTGCTCTCGTGACGCTGGAAGCCTTGTGCATCAGAGCCTTGTGCAGAGATGGATCATGGCTCAGATTTCCAGCAAGGGAGCGAGCAGCCGGCTCTTCCTGACTTGGAAGACCCTCGGTGGAGGCGAGGGACCACATGTGGGTTTGGAGGGTCTCGCCTGTATCAGCTCATGTAGGTGCTCTGAAACACCCCCGCAATGGGGAGGTTCCTTGTGAGACAAAAGGGATGCCGTACGGTGCAGGTCAACCAGGCCAAGTCAGCAATAGATCTCAAATGTTCCAAGTCCTTGACTGGAATTGGAAACAGACGAGTGGGAAGGGAGCCTGAGGGGGATCCAGGCAAACTGCCGGGACACCCCGAGGACAGAGATTTCCTGCAGCCTTCTTTGTCCCGAGGTGGAGCAGGAACAGATGGGCACAGGGGAAAACTGTCTTTTTTTTTTAATTGGCTTTATTGATTTCTGAAAACAATCCAAGGACAAGCAGAGGCTGGCAGCACCATGTCCTCAGGGCAGGTGAACGCCACGGTCACCATCCATGCACCCATCCCTGGCGTGCCACCCTCAGACGCTCCCTCTGGACACTGCGCAGGCTCAGGACCAGCCACATGTCCAGGCACCCGCGTGGCGCTGGCAGCCGGGCTCTACTCCTCTTGCTGTCCCGCGGTGCAGCTGCAGCGGAAAGCCCTGCGCAGAGCCCGGAGCGCCCTCCTGAACCGGGAAGGCCGTCGCCCTGGAGCTGGGCCGTGCGCTGCGCAGGCGATGTCTGCGCTGGTCTCTCCTCCATGTTCTGCAGACATTGGAGAAACCGTGTTCTCTTCTTCATCCCTCGCAGCTGGGACGAGAGGGGCTGTGCTGGCCTGTCCCTCATCCTCTCCAGCCAAGTGAGCCTCAATGGCTTCAAGTCCTGCAGGTGCTGGAGCTGCCACTGGAACATCCGTGCATTGGGCCCGGTGCTGCTGTTCCACCGGTTGCTGGCCAGGTCCCTGGATCTCAGCCTCAGCCCTGCGCACGGCCTCACTGACGATGTACTCCACAATGTCTGCCAGAGCCACATCGTCCTCTGTGGGGCTGTGCTGGGCAGGTGTCGGGTGCTCTGCCTCTGCTGCCGCCTCCGTGTCTGTGCAGCTGGGCAAGCCAGGCCCCTCCTGGGGACCTGCAGGGGTGTCCTGGAGGTGCTCCTGGACCGAGGGGTTGATCCAGATGCTGTGGATGGTGTCTCTGCCTTGGCACCCCTCTTTGCTGTTCTCATCTTGCAAGTCCATGCGCTGGGCCAGGTCCTGCTGTTCCTCCGGTTCCTGGCCAGCTCCCAGGATCTCAGCCACAGCCCTGCGCATGGCCTCACTGACGATGCGCTGGGCTGTGGCCCACAGAGCCACCTCGTCGGCTGTGGGGCCCTGTGGGGCAGGTGCTGGGCACTCTGCCTCTCCTGCTGCCTCAGTGTTGGTGCTGCGAGGCCAGCCAGACCCCTCCTGGGGACCTTCATGGTGGTCCTGGAAGCGCTCCTGGACCGAGGGGGTGACCCAGCTGCTCTGGATGCTGTGCTGGCCCAGGCCGTGGCTGATCTGTGGGCAGGAGGAGGAGCAGGACACATGGGATGGAGGCGGCAGTCCCGGCACCGCAGCAGCTGCTTGCGGCCCCGTCGAACCACCGGCCTCTCTCTCCTGCCCTGTCCTGTCCCTCCCCTGTGGCCTGTGGAGCAAGGGGGGCAGCCCGAAGGGCTGGGAGTGGGCGTTCGCCTCCTCGTCAATGGGCATCTTGGGTCTTGTCTACCACAGAGCTGCGGCGAGCACCCAGAGGAGATGCTGCCTCCTGAGAAGCTGCTGCTCCTGAGAAGCTGCTCCTTAAATACCCCCACGGTCAGGGCGGGGACCCCCGTGTCACAATGGCCTCTGCCTATGTCGACCCTGTGTCACAATGGCCTCTGGTTATGATGAGGCACCCACATCATAGAGCCCGGGCGGTCATCACGGAGACACCCACCTCTGGGCCCCGCTGAGACTGGCTGTGCGCGGCGTGGGGCAGCCCCTGCTTGAAGGAGGAGGGTCAGAGAATGGCCAGGGGAGCTGTCCCCAGCACACAGGACCCTGTCCCCCAGAGCTTTGCTCAGAGACGCTGCTGCCTGCTCCGCTACACCTGCAAGAATCCGCATTCAGAGCTCGTTTGCAGGACAAACCAAGGGCCACTCTACAGCCTCACCACACTGATTCTTTGTTTTCAACAGGTCAAACCAAAACAAACTCCCAAATGGAACTCCACTGAAACACAGCAGAACTGAAACAGGTCTCAGTCTCTGCCTCCAGAAAACCCTGCCCTCCTTCAGCATGAAGCCTGATGCTAATGTCATGGAATATTCTCATTGGTCAGTCTGGCTGTCAGTCAAGCTCTGTCCCATCCATGCTTCCCTTCCCAGCTGCTTCGCACCTGTGGGCACAGAGCTCAGAAAGACCTTGGCTCCCAGACAGCAACTAAGATAATAGGCTCTTCTGTTCCCTTTGTTCCACTTCAAAACCACTGGAAAGTTACTTGGAGAAAAACATTATCTCTGTCCCGGGATGTTACCTGATTTTTCCCAAACTAAATCCAAACAATGACCATGCTAGCTGCAAAAAAGTTTCTAACTGCATGAAGAAAATTAACTCAGTTTCAGTCAAACCAACACAGTGAGATTTGAGCAACCTTTTCTAGAGGAAGATGTGGGTCAGGGGAGCTGGAACTAGATGATCTTTAAGGTCTCTTCCAACCCAAACCATTCTGTGATTCTAAGGGAAGAGGGAGATGTGTTTCCTTATCCTCTCCACAAGATAGAATACCTACCCCAACACAGTAAAGACATCAATACCAGGTCAAAGAGCATAGATTTGTTTGTATTAACATGTTCCCAAGCTCAGCAAAATCAGGAGATAAGTAGCACAGATAGAAAACTCAGTGACCTGCGCAGACACTCTCCACCAAATAGCTACTATAACTGTAGCACCATTAATACAAAACTGTCCTTGTCTCATGCCCCACATTGGGCACAAAAAGGAATGTAATGGGTTAACCTGGCTGCCACATTTTAGTTCCACTAAACCACACAGTAACTCCCCTGCTCGATAGGACACGGGGAAGAAAAACCCATTGTTTGAGATAAAGGCAGTTTAATAAAGAAAAGCACAGATTGCCTGTGGAAGCAAAAGGATTTATTGTCTGCTTGCCATCAGCAGGTGATGTCCAACCCTTTCCTGGGAAACTGGGCATCAGTTCATGTAGCAGCTGCTTCAGAAGGCAAATGCCTTAATTATGAATCCCCCCTGCACACCTCGGCCCTTCTCATGGCTTTTATTGCTGAGCATCACAAGAGGACAAGCAAGCTCCAGCTGGTCTGACTATACTGACTGACTTCCATGGTCATGGGGAACCTGAGAACATTCCCTGCTGTCATCAGGGGAAGACTCAGAGGGGAAGACACCACAACACCATTCGGGTTTCCACTCTCCTGCATGGGAGTTCAGGAGGTCTCAGGTCTGACCTCTCCTCACAGCACGTTCAGCTGTGGAGTGAGACCACGTTGCTCAAGGCTTTCCCATGGCGGGGCTGGAAAACATCCAAGGACAGAGACAGCACAACAAAGCTGGGGAAGCTGCTCCAATGCTTTGATGCCTTCACGGAGAAGAATATTTTCCTTATCTGCATCCTGAACCTTCCTTATTTCAACATCTGACTATTGTCTATTATCCTCCTGCCAAGTGTCTCCATGACAAGACTGGCTCCACCTTCTAGAAAAACCTCCCCACAGGGACAGAGAGGCTGTTACAAGATGCCCAAAGCCTTCTCTTCTCCAGGCTGAACAAGGCCCTTTCCCTCAGTTTCTCCTCCCAGCAAGTGTCCCAGTCCCTGAGCATCTTAGCAGCCCTCCACTGACCTCTCTCCCAGTTATCAACATCTTCAGGGGTTAGTCTATGCCAGGTGCAGGACCTGCCCTTTGTCCTTCCCTGTCATGATGTTCCTGACAGGACAGCCCTCCTGCCTATGAGGTTTCCCAATTTAGCATCATCAACAAATGTGGTGAGAGTTGTCTCCTCAAGGTCACAGATTATTAAAGTATTAAACTGCTCAGGTCTCAGCAGAGTCCCCTGTGCTGCCCCACAAGCCCCCAGTAAGTCCCAGTGGTCTCGAGGTTGGGCGTGAGACCCCTTCATCACTGCTGTGTCAGCCTCATATCCAACTGGTGTTCACCCATGTGTTTGTCAACCCATCCGACTGTAATGGCCTACCTCGGGTACAAGAACAGTGAGGGACACCATGCCAAGAGCCTTGCTGAAGCTGAGGTAAATGACATCCACTGTTCTCCCCTCATGCAGAAACGCAGTTAATTCATCATGAAGGCAATCAAGTTTGTGAGACATTAATTACCCTTGCTAAGTCCATGCGGATGGCTTTCAGACACGTTTTTCTCTAGTAGTTGCCCAGAAATGTCACCCAAGAGGACTCATTGGACAGGTCACTCCTCACCAAAGTGTTCTTGTGCAGCTTGTGGTTCCCTGGCTGGCACTTTTGGCTGCAACATTGGGTTTTTCTCACTCACAAGAGACCTCTGCCAATCCTGTGACCTTCAAAAGGGATGTTCCAAAGATGTGTTGATCTGCTGCAACATTCTTGTCACTATTGTGCCTGTTATATGGTGTCTTTAATTTCTGTGACCTTTCACCTATTTTCACCTGTCCTGATATAATGACTGTTTCTAAAGTCCCATTTTCAGCTGCAGACTCTCTTCACAAAGACCCTTTTCATTCTCCAGTTTTCTCTTTTTCTTGCTCTTTATTCATTCAGATTGCTCTCAACTTGCCAGCTGCTGTTTTGAACTTCAGGTAGTTAAATGTTTGTCTGTTTTGCAGTAGTCTAATTGTCTCCTTAGTCAACTCTTTAATTATGTTTGTATCTTTATTCTTTTATCTGCTTACCTAAAACATTTCTCATAAAATTATCCCTTGTTGAAAGACAACCTCATTAGAGGCAGCTTGTACTTAACTTATGGTGGAGGAGTGTGTTTTTTTATTTTTGAAGCTTAATTGTGCTTCACTTTTCTTTGTTTATAATTAGGAAAAATCATTTGGTGCCTCTGTGCAGCCAGCTTTCTAGGAAGAGCATTTGGGAGGTGGTGCAAAGGAGCTGTAACATCCAGCTGCAGAGAAATGTGGACAAATCTGATGTAAGGAAAAGTGAGAACAAGTCCCAGGGGGCAACGAGAGAAAGGGTGAGGTTGGGCAGGTGAGGAGGAGTGTTGTCCATACCATGTTGGATGTCAAGGGACTGCTTTTCCTACCTGTCCAGACCTACTGAGGAGACATTCTGGATCATTATCAACCAGAGAACGCTACTATCACCTCTTCACTGAACTGAAAAGGAACATAATATGCCCTTCAAAAAACAGAATAATTTCTGCTAGGTGATTTTGAAATCTTCCTTCTTTGCTACATTATGAAACAGCTCAAATTAATCTTGAAGACTTGAAGAAAATTACAGGAAGGGAAATAGTTCATTAATACTTTCTGTATTTTAATGAGCCCCATGGTGTATTTGGCCCTTAGTCCATGAACTACAGATACTGAGAGAAGACTGAACAAATCGCTCAAGAGGTGGAAGTCAGAAGCGCAACTCAAAGTACCTTGAAACATTGATTGACCCCACTGAGGGTTATTATTGACAAAGCCTCTCCATGGACTTGTTAGAGAAGATAATTGAAGGTTGTAATTGCAGGTAGGAAAAGGCACTGTACAGGTCATTCTGCTATGGAGAAAATCCTTGGTTTGTTTTAGCAGCCTAAAGGCCAAACCCCAACCCCAGGCCCTGTGAAGGCAGATCCCTCATGCCTGGCTCAGGCTCTTCCTGGAGCGGTGGGGTGTGAGTTTGAGCAAGGCCAAGTGTAGGAAACTGTACAACCCCTCCTGGCTTCCCCAAAAAGGGGCAACGAGAAATCAAAGTCCAGACTCTCAAAACAGAGTTTATCCTGGTAGGTCTCAGAGACAGATACAACTGCCATAGCCAGGGGGACAAAGACCTTGGTCCTGTGTGGCCTTTCAGCCTCACCAGAGCCCTTGGCCATGTCTACTTCATGTTTGCTGATACTGTCCCCTTCAGGCACCTTTGTCCCTTCAGGCTGTTGACGTCCATCTTGCTTTCCTACCTAGCTCTCATCCCAGCATTTCCATACTTTCCATACTCCACCCTCTCTGGTCTTTCCTTGAAGCACAAAGCCATGGGCTGATCCAGACTTCCTCTGAGTGACCTCTTGTACCACAGCACTGCCCTTGGACTGAGATGTCTTTTTCTGAACCTCCAGCCTTCCAAGTTGCACTTTGTGGAGGTTTCCTTCTCTTCCTACTACCAAGAAAAGCTCCATTATCTCTGAAACCACCCTTCAAGCAGTTGCAGGCTACTGCTACAGTGCCCTGAGCCTCCACTTCACCAGGCTCAAGAAGCCCAGGTTTCTCAGCCTCTCTCAAAGGCCCCAAACCCCATCCTGGCAGATCTCTGGAACCTCTCTAGTTCCTCTCCATTCCTCCAGAACAGGGAGTCCCACACCCAGACACAGTAGCCCAGATGTGGCCACTGGAGCACTGATTCAAGGGCGACGATAATTCCCTTGTTTGCTCTGTCACACTCTTCCTAACGCAGCCCCACATGCCCTTGGCCTTACTCATGGTGAGCATGCACCACTGGCTCGTATGGCATCCCTTGTCATGCCCAGCCCCTTCTGCTCAGAGTCACTCCTGAGCTGTTCAGGTCCCAGCCTGCCCTCATGTGTGGGGTTATTCTGCCCCCAGTAAAGAACCGGCAACTTCTCCTTGTACAATTTCATGAGGTTTTTATTGCCCAATCCCAGAGTTTTTCAAGGTTCTCCTGGAGTGAAGCTCTGCTTTGCCAGCTGTTAATGAGTCTGTATAGATGACCGATCAGATTTGTGGTGCCCCTGACAAGATCAGAGTACCAGGCATTACAAGGCACTCCAGATGAGAGAAGGAGGTACTAGTTTAATTGAATAACTGACCAAGGGAGGAATCCCCATGGTCAAAAGCTGAGAAACCAAAGACTTCTAGTAGAGGTCCATGGTATTCAAACTCCCCAATGACTACCAGGGCCTAAAATTGTGACGCTTCCTCCAGCTGTCTAAGGGACAACTCATCCTCTCCCTAACCTTCATCAGGAGGTTCAGTGATCCTGACCAGAAGACCATTGTACATGGAGAGTTAGAGGTCCACATAACAGTAAACTAGAGTGGACCCAAGGCTGTGCCCATGTCCAGCTTGGCCTTCAGTCTGTGTTGTGCTGAGCACGCAGTACTGCGGGTTGCAGGACAGACTGGGTTGCAACAGAGAAGTCTGCAGGAAGCTCCCACCTGCTGCCAATGATTAGGCCAACTGCATGTCCTTATCTTTATGTAAACCTGCAGCAACAAATTCACATGTGAAGAGCCTCTTTTAGGGCCAGTAGAAATGATGAGTTGGTTATTTTTCCTTGTAAGAAAACACTGAATATGATCAGTGGAGCGAAATGGGATAACACTTCTAGAGATGAGTTCTGCAAGACGAGCTGCACCAGCTGACCAGGCAAAAGTAACCTCACCAGGATCTTCGAAGCCACATGCTGTTCAACTCCGGAGGCAGAAATGACCTGGTTTGGAGTTCTGCTAAGGGTGTCCAGTTAGTGTTTAGGGTATAGGCAGGCTTTGAGTGTTAGGGTTTTGTCAGGGCTGGGGTCAGGGCTAGGCTGAAGGCCAGCATTTTCATGTGAGGGGTAAGTAAGGACAAAGGTAGGGTAAGTGAGAGAGGTTAGGGGTTTGGGCTTTGGTTTAGAGGTAAGGTTTGAGGTTAAGGGTTAGAGTAATGGATTCCTTTCAAGGCGAGGGGGAGTATTTAGGGGTAGGAAAAAGCTGAAACCTTTGCAGAAAAGAACTCAAGGCAATCACTGAAAAAGTCTTCATTTCAAGCATGCTTAGCTTTTTATGAACTTTCAGATTTTTATTATTTTTTATTAACAGCACTAAGGCCATGTACTAGCAGTTGATCATGTTCTCTTGATTTATGTGAATAATTTTAGGCAGCCACTTGTGAAAACAATTTTTCTTCTGTATTTAGAGTGCAACATTCTCTCTATGTACTTCTGTTTCACTGGCTTTTCTCCATCCTCTCCCTATTCTGTCTTCAAAGAGCTCTCCAAGGGAAAGATTTCTTGCATCATAGAATAACTCAGATTGGAAGAGACCTGAATGTCATCTTGTCTGACTGTGCTGCTTGAGGCAGGTGAACTCGATGGGGTAGCTCAAGGGCTCCCTGCAGTTTGCCTTTATCCACAAGAGACCATAAAGTGAGCTCTAACCCATCATAGATGGAGATAATGAAGATGTTCACAGGTGTTGTCTCAAGTGCTGGTCACTGAGGGATGCCAACAGTGACTGCCCTCCAGGAGGAGTCCATTCCACTGATGGCATCTGGGCCTGACCATCCAGCCAAACTCCCACACACATTGTCATCTGTCATCTTTATTTTCCATCCAGATATCACCAATATGACTATGGTGGACCATGTTAAAGTCCAGGTACACAACATTCCCTACTTTCCCCTCCCATGCAGGTTCTGCACTCTTTTTTGTTTCCTTCAAGTGCCTGGAGATGTCTGGAGGAGCATTTGCCCCATCACTTCCCCAGGGACTGAGGGGAAGCTGCCCAGCCTGTAACTCTACCAATCACCTTCCTTTGTAACCTACTTGAAGACAATTTTGATATTTTATTTCTCAGAGGACCATGGAAGCTCCCTGATAGGCACAACTTTTCTGGGGTGTTTGAGAGGCAGAGACACCAGCCAGCTCCACCAGCAACTCCCTGCCCCTTCCCACACCAAAGGCTTTCTCTATATCCTGTCCTTCCAGGTGAGTTTCTGGGACACAGCAAATGCCGTCCAGGTCCTCTGGGCCTGTTCAGAACACAACAGCAGGTCAACAACTCTGATGGTCTCTGTGTGAACCTCAAAGCTTTCCTAACATTCTATCTCAGTGCTCCACTTCTGCTCAACCTTTCTGGTTCTTGGGCTGCAGGTTGAGCAGGGATGTGAGGATGGTGTAGGAAAAAGGCTTTGTCAAACTGTCTCAGGAGTGCTGTTCTGGCATCATGCAGTCAAGCAAGTGAGAGTGCTGTAGAAAACAGTGGCACTGGTGAGGTGAGAGGGCCAGGTGGAGAAGGTCTTCTGCCTGTCTGCACTGGGGTGAAGAGCAGCAATGCATTCACAGGATGCCCATGTGAATGGGAAGAGGAAAACTGGCTCTGAAATGCAGATTATGGAAACATGAGTGCCACGGTATTACTGCAGGAAGTCTCCAGCAACGTGGCAAAATCGCACAAGTTATCAACTCCATTGACGTCACAGGTCTAGGGTAAGAATGAAATTATGAGAATAGAAATCCCCGTAGCCAAGGCGCAGGTGCCTTCTGGAGACAGAGCATGCAGTGCATGACTCTTCCATTCAGGTGGTTTCTTGGGGAAGTTACTCTCAACATGAAGTGACCTCGATACACTGTCCCACAAGCCTCCATGGCCTCCACAGCAATAACTGATGGCGTTTATGCTCATTCGGGTTCATCTCCCCCATCACACAATGTGCATGCTCACATCTCGCCTCATTGAAAATCTGGACTTCTGATCTAGTCACTTGGTGTCCTTCCATGGAGGGAAGAACAACCTCTCTCAGCTGTGGTGAGAGGACAATGACCCACAGGGCGGTTACATGGGGCTGGTCTGTGACAATTGTCTTGGAGTAGGTGCCCCATGTTGTCCAGGAGTGTGGGGACAGACCAGACCCTGCTCTGCTGGTCTTTCACGTCTCTCCCAGGAGGCCTGGCTGTGTGAGAACGTTGCTGTGTGCCTCCACCATGCACACTCACACACTTCATCTATTCACGGGTGGTTTCCTCTCTGGGGCACTTTCCAGCCCAGCTCCTCCCCAGCTCTCCCCACATCCTGCTCTCACTCCAGCCCAGCAGGAAAGCCCAGTTTGGGCAGGCCCTGTAGAGTGAGATAGAAGAAACAGGTCAGTGACAGTGTCTCTCTGGCCACCACGCTCAGGATGTCCCAATGCCCGGTAGTCTTCAGCACCCTTGTCCAGCCCCGCTCTCCAGGACAGCACCGAGTCCTGGCCCCGGGGCTCTTCAGGCAGCTCCTGCTGCCCCATGGACAGGGCAGCCTGCCCCAAGCTGGCACCCACGGCAGAAAAGGGTTTCTCTTTCCGTGCCTGCACACACACGGTGCCCTGCTCTTCTCCTGGGACATCCCATCTCCCCACAGAGCCTTTCCCCAAGGAGAGCACATCTGCACTGGCCTGGGCAGATGTTCCTGCACCCTGTTCCCACACTCTCCACAGCCCCCGAGCTGGGGCTTTTGCTCTGTGCAGTGAGTGAGCTGTGATGCCCAGGCTGTGGAGACTCTGCAGGGACATACTGGTCAGGCTGAGAGACAGACCCGGCTGATGTTGGTCACTGCCACTGTGACCACCTCCCACACGAGCTCTGAGGTGGCCATGGAGGGGACACCAGCACATTAGGCCTTTGCATTTTGGAAGCTTTGGTAACTTGGGTAACTTTTAAAAAGGGGAAAAAACCAAACCAAACCAAAACAAAAAAAAAACCCCAAAAAACAAAACAAAACAAAACAAAACAAAAAACTCAAAGGAAAAAAGAAAAATAATGAAATTAGAGAAAAATGAGAAAACACTAAATAAAAGAGAAAAACAAGAAAACAGTAATTTGATGAAGGTACCTTTAGTGACTTTGTTGTTGATGCATTAGTAATTGTATCCTTGTTTGCGTCTTTAGTGATTTGTTGCTGTTGTTACTTGTGTCTTTGGTGATTTTCCAGTCCAATACTTATGGTTCACCAGTTGTCTGTTATTGTGATTGTGAAATAGGTAGTGGATAATCGACAGGAGGGATTCAGAAGGAATCCCCTCCCTGCCCCAGGTTGTATTTTGTGACGTTGGAAAGAGATTGTTTGACTCTCTGGGGAACAACAACCGGGGAGAATCTGTTTGAATTTTGTAGTCAATGTAGGCTGCTGTAAATAATATGAATGTGCTGCACAGATCTAGTACACATACTTTGTGATGTGTAGTATAGTAATGTATTACATGTAATATATCATAAGAAGTATATTTTAAATCATATATTGCCTATTGCATAATGCATATTACACAATAAATGAGGATACACAGGCATTATATTTATCCCCTTCAGATCCGTCTGTTTTGACCCTTGAACGGGATAATCAGGGAAAGAAATTGAAAGACTGTTGTATAGGGCAGATATTGGCAGGGAATATACAGGGAACTTAGATCAAAATTGTCCCTTGGTCGATCCAGGGTAGGTTCATAACATTCTTAAATCTAGCGACAGGCTGAATTGTTATTGACAGTGGATTTTATACAGGATTAGACACGCTATACCCACAGCTATAAATATGCTAAAACTTTTTGAGATTAAACAGGATTGTAAGGAATCTCCAACTGGGTTTTTAAACGATCTTAAAGAGGCATCTAGTTACAACAAATGATTGAAAAAAGGTTTAATCGGGTAATAGCTATGCAATTACATACTGCTATGGCTATGCACTTAGTAAACACGCAGGGGAGATGTGGCAGTGTGCTAAGACTGGACCTGTGAGAAACTGTGAGAGTCGACAGTGTGAGAACAAGCGCTAGTGGAAAAATACAAGAAGCAAGTACCGTATGCTATGTGAGACATCAAGGACAGAGGGACTGATACAGGATTGGTACATCAAGGACGGAGGGTTAGCTTAGGATAGGCAAAACCTGTGTTTATGACAGTAACTTTGGTGGGAACACGAAATACCTATGAAGGTACAGCAGAGAAGCTCAGCTCTCTGTAACGTCTGTTTTCTCGACACTGGAGAAACTGCAAGGACAGCCCATGATGTCCCTTTCTCTGTCCCCTCTGGGCTCCCTCCAGGAGTCCCTGGAGCTCTAGGGGAACCTGCTGTGAAACAGTCCTCCAAGCACAGTGATGGTTCATATCAAAACACAATTGAAACTCCAAAAGGAATTGAAGGACACTAAGATAAGCTGTTACCACTTCATTAACAGCCGAAGAAGAATCCTAAATACTGTGAGACTACTACTGAATTTAGTAAGACAAGGTGTAGGTAGACCTGAGATACTCTATGTCTTTGCATCCATTGCTACCAGCAAGGTCTTCCAGGCCTTTGTGCTTTCAGGCAGGACTTTGGAGGGCAACAACTGTGGTGGATGGGAATCAAGTCAGGGGTTTCATGAGCAAACTGCAGCCTTACCAGCCCTTGGGACCAGAGGGTTTGCATCCAAGAGTGCTGGGAGAGTGTTTTTCCCCAGCTGATGCTGGTCTGTTATGATCCCAGAAAGAAATCAACTCAGAGTCTGTGAGGTATAGTTTAAAATGCTGTTTATTAGGTCTGGCACTACAAGAGGGGTATCACAGAGCCAATCTATGTCCCTTTAGATAGTGGGAACCCAGGTGGTGTAGCACTGAACAGGCTTCTGAGCCAAATGCTCTACTATGGTGCCACAGCTGAGGTACTGTTGTCCAAATGTGCACTTCCAGGAGGTGCCCCATGTCTTGTCAAAGCCCTGATGCTCACCTTGACCTGGTCCTGCCCAGCAAGCAAGAGCTGATCAGGGATGTGATAATCAGTGTTAGCCTTGGCTGTCGTAACCAGGACATAGTGGGGTCCCAGGTACCAAAGGGCAGTGAGTGATGCCAGCGGCAGAGCACAGACCTGGGACTCCAGAGGAGTCCTTGATGTACTTGGGAGACTCATACAAGCGGTGCCATGGGAAGTATCCATACACACATCAACCTTTGCCCCAAGCACTAACCAGTTTAAGCCGCACTTTCTATCATTCATATACACATCAACCTTCGCCCCAAGCACTAGCCAACTTTAAGCTACACAGACAACCAGTGAGCAACAAACACAAACAAACAAACAAACAAAACGTCCCTGTAGCTTACAATTAAAGCATGGCACTGAAGATGCCAAGACGGCCCCACGCCCACCCAGGGACAAAAGACTTAGTCCTAACCTTACCATTAGTTCTCGCTAGACATATACATGCAAGTATCCACGCTCCAGTGTAAATGCCCTTGACTCCTACACCATAGGCAAAAGGAGCCGGCATCAGGCACGCCCATAGCAGCCCAAGACACCTTGCTTAGCCACACCCCTACGGGTACTCAGCAGTACTTAACATTAAGCAATAAGTGTAAACTTGACTTAGTTATAGCAACTCAGGGCTGGTAAATCTTGTGCCAGCCACCGTGGTCACACAAGAGACCCAAACTAATCGTTCACGGCATAAAGACTGGACTCATGCTTATCACATTAATTAAGGTCAAAACGTAGCTGAGCTGTCATAAGCTTAAGATACACTTAAAACCGCCCTAAAGATGGCCCTAATTCGTATGACTTACTAAACTCCACGAAAGCCAAGGCACAAACTGGGATTAGATACCCCACTGTGCCTGGCCCTAAATCTTGATGCTCTATACAACCAAAGCATCCGCCTGAGAACCACGAGCACAAACGCTTAAAACTCTAAGGACTTGGCGGTGCCCCAAACCCACCTAGAGGAGCCCGTTCTAGAATTGATAACACACGATACACCCGACCACTTCTTGCCAAAAACAGCCTACATACTGCCGACGCCAGCTCACCTCTTCTGAGAGTGCCACTGTCAGCACAATCGCCCTAACCCCGCTAACAAGACAGCTCAAGGAATAGCCTATGAAGTGGAAGAAATGGGCTACATTTTCTAGCTTAGAAAATCTCACAAAAGGGGGCATGAAACAGCCCCTAGAAGGCGGATTTAGCAGTAAAGCGGGATAACATAAGCCCCCTTTAAGCCGACTCTGAGGCACGTAGATAGCACCCGTCACCCTCCTCACAAGCTCTAAACTATCAATAAATAATACGCCCACTTGCTAAAGATGAGGTAAGTCGTAACAAGGTAAGTGTAGCGGAAGGTGCCCTTAGCACACCAAGACGTAGCTATAATATGAAAGCATTCAGCTTACACCTGAAAGATGCCTGTCACACATCAGGTCGTCTTGAAGCCAACTCTAGCCCAACCCCCCACAACCAGACATGCATAAAAAAATCTACTAAATCTTTAAACTAAAACATTCTTCCAACTCAGTATAGGTGATAGAAAGGTCATTAGGCGCTATAGAGATCCGTACCGTAAGGGAAAGATGAAATAACAATGAACAAGCCAAGCAATAAACAGCAAAGATAAACCCTTGTACCTCTTGCATCATGATCTAGCCAGAACAACCAAGCAAAGCAGACTTAAGCTTGCCACCCCGAAACCTAAGTGAGCTACTTGTAAGCAGCTATCCCTGAGCGAACCCGTCTCTGTTGCAAAGGAGTGGGATGACTTGCTAGTAGAGGTGAAAAGCCAATCGAGCTGGGTGATAGCTGGTTACCTGTAAAACGAATCTAAGTTCAACCTTGATATATCCCCCAGGAACCCTCAGCCACCCCAATGAAGATTATCAAGAGTAATTTAAAGGGGGTACAGCTCCTTTAAAAAAGGGTACAACCTCCCCTAGCAGATAATTAACAACCTTGTACATAACAATTGTGGGCCTTTAAGCAGCCACCAACAAAGAGTGCGTCAAAGCTCCGTTTCTACAAAAATCCTAAACCCATATGACTCCCTTCTCACTAACAGGTCAACCTATATCCATAGGAGAGTTAATGCTAAAATGAGTAACTAGGGTAGACCCCCTCTCAAGCGCAAACTTACATCCACACATTATTAACAGATAACTAATACTCCTACTACAACAAGATTTACATATTTCACTCTCTCTTACCCCGACCCAGGAGCGCCTACTAAAAAGATTAAAATCTGTAAAGGAACTAGGCAAATCTCAAGGCCCGACTGTTTACCAAAAACATAGCCTTCAGCCGAACCAAGTATTGAAGGTGATGCCTGCCCCGTGACTCGCCCCGTTCAACGGCTGCGGTATCCTAACCGAGCGAAGGTAGCACAATCAATTGTCCCATAAATCGAGACTTATATGAACGGCTAAACGAGGTCTTAACTGTCTCTTACAGATAATCAGTGAAATTGGTCTTCCTGTGCAAAAGCAGGAATGAATACATAAGACGAGAAGACCCTGTGGAACTTAAAAATCAGCAGCTACCTCGTAACAAAACTTAACCCACTAGGCTCACCGCTAACAAGATGCTGGATCGCATTTTTCAGTTGGGGCGACCTTGGAGAAAAACAAACCCTCCAAAAACAAGACC